>NC_142717.1:27768592-27948592 GCF_055471065.1 Atractosteus spatula | reverse complement strand
GCATGTGCTTATGTACATTAGGATATATTTCTGTGTGTATGAGCGAAACACGTATTTTCCCCGACAGCCTTAGACCTTGCAAATAGTCTATTTCCTCCGAGCCTGGCTGAGACCTTAAGATATTTAATTAATATCGCATCAATCTATAATTAAAAAGAGTGACATTTTCCGTGCTACGAAGCAAACAACCAGATTCGACCTCCTATATTAAGAAACGGAAGTGCTTTTCTGAAGGAAACAAAAAGACAAGAGGAGCGATGGCTGAAAGAGACTATAATTTCTAGATTAATGTC
This sequence comes from Atractosteus spatula, assembly GCF_055471065.1. Lineage (NCBI taxonomy): Eukaryota > Metazoa > Chordata > Actinopteri > Semionotiformes > Lepisosteidae > Atractosteus > Atractosteus spatula. Next base: position 27,948,299 of record NC_142717.1, on the reverse strand, counting down.
ATATGATGTTCTAAGGAAAGACGCGTTAGACCGTCTGCTGACTTACCTGCGGATCGCCTGGGCGCTTGCTGCTTTCTTCTCGGCATGCTGGCTGTTCAGCACTTTCCGCAAGACTTTTCATGCAGGAGTCAAAATGAGGGGCGCTTACGAAGAAATAAAAAAGGAACTTTCTCTTCGCGGCGCTTCTTTGGATGTTTTAATTTCTTCTCTCTCTCTCTTTTTCCTTCTTCTTTTGCGGAGGCGGCTACAAGTCTCCGGATCAGTTCAGATCTCTCGCACACGGAGATCGATCTGCGTCCCCTTTCAAATGTTCGGTCGTGCCGAAAACACAAACAACCCCCAAAAGTAAAGACGGTATACGACGAGTGTATTTCGCCAACTCATAGCACGTCGAATTCAATCACGGACGCATCTCCGCACATCAGTTCATGGCAGGAAAGAGAGTAGTCAGTAGAGGTTAGTTTCAGTCACTCCCCCCCCACCACCGCACACACACACACTTCTTCATCGAAAAAGATCAAAATCTGCACTTGCCACTTTGAAACGTCTTCTTCTTTGACAAAAAAAAAGAAAACAGAAAACTCCCACGGTAAACCTCTTTGTTGTATTTCCGTTATCAGTCCCCTTTCAGTTTCCAACACTGAAAACGAAAAACGAAGAGAAAAGAGACAGGCATTAGGAGGTTAATGATGTCAGTCACTCCGCCACCTCAGACAGATCAAACGACCCGGAGTGGCTCGGTTGCTACTTACACAGTGTAGTAGTCAGAAAATATTATTCTCGTCGCCGCTGCGAGTACATGCGAGCACTTCATCCGGAGCGGTACGCGAAACTGAGTGGGGCAAAACAAACAAAACACAGACATCTACTCTCGGGGAGAGATGGACATGAACTAATTCTCCTTCTTAAACTCCAGGGAGTGAACCAGGGTCTCGTCTCCTCAGTAAAAATGTAGCACACATTCGGGATCCAGGAGGGTTTCAGACAGCCTCAACTGATAGACAGACACATCGAGTGGCTTTTCCTGCTCTGCTCTTACTCCTCCCCTCGCTGCGAGCGTCACTCTGACAGTAAAACCTACCTGTCCATCTTTTTAATTGTCTTGTTTTTTTCCTCTGAACTCAACGGCTTGACAAAGGAAGACTTAATACATCACTGATGTGGAAATGTTACTAAGAAACCTCAAAGCCTTTGCATTGCTACTCGCGCTTATTAATCGTGTTTTAGATGCGCTTATTGTTTTAGGCAAATAAAGGGCATGTCTACTTGATATTGTTGTTATTATTATTATTGTTGTTGTTATTGTTATTATTATTATTATTGTTGTTATTGTTGTTGTTATTATAGTTTACATGCTGATTGTAGGTCTGCATTACAGAAAAACGTCAACAAGTATCTAAAAACTTTGAAAATAGTTACTGTAACTCTTTGTCCTAACAAAACTAAAGACAGATATTTAGCTTGAAAAAAAGCAAAATAACATTATTAATAGATAGTGAGTAAGAAAACCAGCTTGCATTGGTGCGCGCATAGGCAGGCCCAAAGATAAAGAAAAGGTAGTAAAGCGTTATTCGTTAACTTCGTATCGCTAGCGATTTTTCCTCTTGGTATACTGCAGTTTCATAGTTGAATCTGAAGCCTGGTGACAGATTTGTTGTTTTTTTTCCTTAAAATCGCAGGTCTGGAGTAGCTGGGTTTGTGCTGTATCGGGGGAGCGATTTCTATGAGTGTTTGAGGCAGCCCCATACTAATATAACGGGGCCGCTCGCGTTTAGCAAATTGCATCCTATAACCTCATTGTGCAAAAATTCATCTCTTGCATTTTTTTTCTGAGTCCAATTTTTTCCACCCCTGTCTGAAAGGGTGTTAGAAACTGCAGATTGATTCGTTACACCTTACTAGGAAGTGAATATTTCGCACGGGAAGGGGAGGGACTCCGAAAGCTTAAAGCAAGTCCAGTGTGAATGTATTAAGGTTCTGTAGTAGTCTTTACATATTCATCAATTGTAAACATCCACAAATTTTAATAATAGAATTAAGCAGATGAAGCAGAGATTCCGACAGTATTTTTGTGTAGAAAACCCAATATTTAAATAAAAAAACAGCTTGTGTTAAACCTGCGGCGCTTTAAGGACGATAGCTAAATGCAATATATGCACAGCGAGTGTCCATGAACTTCGCTCTATTTCTCTTGCAATGTCCACCTCTTTTTTAGTTAGTGGTAGGAGGGTGTTTTTAGCGCTCGACGGGAGACACGGAATTAGAAACGCACTTTTTGGATCGCGTTTAGTTTCAGTCCCACGCCGCTCCATAATAGATATGTCGTATTCCTCCCACTTCATGGATTTTAAAGGTTCGGCAATACCTAGCTCCATGAAAAAGCTGGTGGTGACGAGGCTTAGCCCAAATTTCAGAGACGCTGTATCTTTGCAAACTGTTCCCGTCCCGACACCCGGAGATGCCGAATTGCTCATCAGAAATCGGTGAGTTTTTTAATTCTATATATATGTATATACACTTAATCATTTTGTGAATAAAAGGACTGTTTCCGCTGTGATCCTCGAAGCAACCTTTTTTCTCTTTAAAATATGATAACATTATCTGAATAATCGCCTATATATGCTCTGGAATAAATCCTTACCTCTTTCTCTGCAGCTACGTTACTGAGTTATTGCCAGTTGTAATCAAACCAATCATTTGTGCAGAATGAAGGTTGGAGGGAGCTAATAATGTGGAAATATTTCCAAGTTCCGCCCTAACATCTGTCCATCCATCCATCTCCGCATCTGTCTCTATCTGTCTCTATTGATGTTTCCCTACGTCACTAACCCGCAATCAGAAACTCGGTGGGGAGCAAAACGGGCAGAAATAGTGAGAGAGATTGAGAAATTGCTCTGTTCGGCATTCGGACTGCAGTAAAAACCAACACGCCCAGGCTTCATTAACCTCTGTGCATACGGCATGGTTTCCCTTCAACGATATTTTTTAAGAAACTATATATTAAAAAAAACAGTTCATAATCTATGCTTTGAGCAGATAAGAAAGAAAAATCAACCTCCAGAACGTACGTCTGAGGCACCAAGTGATTAATAAATTACTTGATTTCAGCATTAGTATACTGTAATCCGTAATGCGTTAGTGTAAATGGTGGCTGTGTGGAAATGTTTAAATCCGAATAGCGACATATAGACTGACTTCCACGACCGGGGACAGTGAGATTGTCGTGGAAGTCACAGTTGTGTGAAAAGAAATTCAACTTTTCTCTGCTGTCCACATGTTGTATTTAAATCTGGTTGTTTATTTTTGTAAAGAAAACCTTTGTGTACAGGAAAGGCATTTCTTCCCGTAGATGGCTGTAAATATTTCGAATTGATTGCATTTAGTATGTCAAGTCTCAGATTGTCTTCCACAACTGAAACTGTAGAGAAGCTAAATAATCCTAGCACTACAACCTACTGTAGATAAAATGGCCCTTTCTCTCTGTAAAATGTTTATTATTTGCAATTTAGCTTATCACTTTTTGTTTGTTTGCTTTTATATTTTCAAATTTTCAAATGGGAAGTTCTTGGGAGCGATGCTGTGTCTTAAGTAAATAGGGTGAGCAATTCGCATTCGGTTTAGAAAATCTAAATTATTAATAAGATAATTCTTTTTCCAGGAGTTCCTAAGGATTCAAAAAGATCAGATTTAACCAAGTTTATGTAAGAAATAATGAGACATCATTAACGTCGCGATTAAAAAGGAGGCATTCAAACCTTAAGGTTTGGACGTGGTGAAGCAATCTCATTCGTCTTTTCAGATTTAGAACTGTTGATGGGACATTTAAAAATCAATCTCAGGATAGCCGATTCTAATCAACGAGTGTTTTAATTCTTAATTCATGTTTTTTTTAATTAAAAAATGTGTTCACGACAACACAAATACTTAGTGTTTTTTATGTTTAAAAAGAAATGTACTGTAGATGGACAAAGTTTTGCTTTAGAGAATGAGTTTTTACACTTTTCCTATTACGATTGTCCATGTTAATTATATTTCTGATGACAGGCTCCTTGAAAGCGTACTCCTTCAAAATAATTTTAAAAAGTTGCATTGGTAAAGGTTTCAGAAGTGAATGCGAGAGCAGCCTCTTGTTCTGTTTGAAATGTTCTCCGAATTTACAGACATCTTCAAGAAAACCGTGAAGATAAAGCATTTTATTTTTTTTCTGATTGTGATGTCTAATTAGGCAGGTGAGGTTGCACGCCATGTCACAGTTTAGTCTTTTAAGAAGGTATATGCTTTTCGAATTCAATAATTATTGTTACAGAAAGAAGTGAATATACTTGTCACAATTTCAACGTGGTGTTACTGAAATTCGTTTGTGGAAATGTTTTTGTAACTATAGATCAGTAATAAGTTTGTTGCATTTTCTTCTCCGAAGTCCCAACCAAACTGTTCTATGCTTACAGGTTTCTCACAAATACACCCTTCAGACTGTAGTATTTAGCATTATTTTCTTGAAGGCAATTTGATTATCTCGGGAGTATTTGGGCCAAAAATTCTGGAGATATCTAAAATTGCGTTTAGTGTAAAATGAAAATAATGCGGTTCGGATGAAGGTATTTCTTATTGCTATTAAATCGCCATTACTGCAATTCTTCTTCTTATTTTACAATGGAACTAATTATTTATGTGCTTAGATCTCTTTTAAATTGACATATGAAATGTTGAAATGATATTAGGTAGGAGTTTTAACGAGAACTCCAGTTATTTAGCCTCGCTCAGAATCTTTTGAGTCTTCAAGCGCAGAAAAGGTTCAAAGCCTTCGAGGTTGCAGACCTGAGTGCACAGCAAAGAATATCAAAGACCTTTTAAATGTGGATCTTTGTAAACTGTGACAGTTGTTGTGGAAAGGGGGTCATCTAGACATTTAAGAATACGCCTTTATAGGCTTACATTACTTGGATTGTAATAAAAGAGCTTTAAAACGCACCACACGCATCAGCAAATAAATCACAGAAATCCGCTGTAAAAACGTCGCGAATATAGGTTACAGAGAGGTAGCTAAAGTGGTGCAAGAAACTAAGGTTCCCATTTTAAGAGGAAATCGAACTGGAGAAAAAAAAAGGCTCCAAAGAGATAAACACTGAAGTGCTAATGTGGCACAATAAAAATGATTTGGATAGTTTTCAAATGTTATTATATCAGGGTTCATTGTCAAAAGGCATTTTTTTTCAGTGTAAAAATATCTGCTTTTTTTGAGGGGGGTGGTGTTGGTAAATCGTCTGAGCTGTCCTGTTATTAAGTTGTTTCCTTAGCGTGTGTTTGCATATTTAGCGCACAGCGCGACAAGTTAGTTATCTCGCTTTTAACTGCACTGTCCTGTCTCTAAAGGGAAGGACTGCTGCCTGTTTTAAGGTGACAGATTTTGTTCTAGGTTTACTTTTTGTATCTCGGACAAGTTAGCTTCAAATAGTCAGATGTCTGTTGGTATGTGAATAGATGAGCACAGCCTCCGAAACAGTTAGTGCTGGTAGCGCCCTTGGAGAGGAATCTGCGAACCGCTGGGAAGCGCTCCGCTTTTGCTATGCCCGTGGTCTACAGTACGTGTTCTTATAACACATTCTTTTACTTCTGAGCAACCTTTCTTTAGATGAACACGCATATCCAATACATATATTAAAGTTTAAAAAGTTGCACACGACACAATGTTTTAATTATTTTTATTTTTTTAAAGTAGATTTAACTTTATTTTTCACGTTGCGGCGCTCCATCATTGCGCATCCTTTGAAGACACAGTAAGTGCTGTTAGCAATAATAACGACAACAATAATGACATCCAACTTTATTCGTCAATAGATGCCTCCACATTTTTCCTTAAATAACGTTAACAAATAAAATTCCTCGTCTTTAGCTTTGCATAGATTCTTAAAATATTTGAATTGTTCGACAAAAACGGGTTTTTCTTTCATTCGTGCCTATTTGTGATCGCTCTGTAGTTTGGGGATCTAGTAATTAAACCTGGAGCTGGTCCGTCCTGGATGGCCTGTGTATTTCCTTCTCTACCTAGTACATCTCGGCCTTAGGACGTGCCAGCGGGGTGGAAAGGGAGCGGTGTAGGTCTTACTTAAAGCGTGAAGCTAGACGTTAACTGGTGGATTTTATTACATTTGTAATTATATATCTGTTGTGTGTTTTTATTTGTCCACGCGCGCACCCATTTTAAAAGACGATTTGATCTAGATTTTAAAGAAAAAAAGGGTCTCTGCAGAAAAATGTCCTGCCATCTGAGAGTCAATTGATTGCAGATGCTGGCGTCGGAAAACAGTGAAATTAGTTAAATAAACTCGAGAGCTCCGATACATAACGGTAGAGAGATGAGAAGCGAGATATTCCCACAGGTCTAGCCTTTGATTTTTAGAAATGGAAAAGTGCGGATATTTTTCATTTGCACTTTTTCTTGTTTGTTATGAGGTTAGTTATATTTTTCATCGGTGGAAATTAAGGAATTCCGACCTGGATTGTGTTTACTGTTATCTATCGGGGCCCAAGCTGTTGAGAGCAGAGAATGGAGGGGTAGAGGGATGCTGAAGTCTCAGCACCCCGGAGAAGCGTGCCTTCAGGGCACGTCCTGAGCATCCGGGCACGGTGTGAATAGTGTTGCAAGAGTACCCGTCTACCTGTTTTCCGGCTGGTACAGTACAGTGCCCAGACCATAGTGCTCTCAGTCGGACCGACTCAAATCAGAGCTGTATCGGTTCGCAGTGGAGACGGGAATCGTCAATCACTACTTAGGTTAAATTTGCATGTACTGTATTCAGCTATCAGGTAACCTTCCTGCAGCGTGTTCACCTCGCTCCTTCTCGGATTGTTGTCAGCTGTGTCTGGAGCCCCTGTAGTAAATGAATTTCGAACTACTGCCTTCACCTCTTCTGATAGAGGATTTCGTATAGGCTTAGTCTAGTTAGTGCGCTGATCAATTTATTTGGAATGAACAATCAAGGAAAACAAATATTTTTGTTTGCGTTTGGATTTGCATCTGACCTGCTCCTTTGAAAAATTAAAAAAATTCATGGTTCTTGGCTCATTTTTTTAGATTTATATATAATCAAATATTAAATTGATGTAATCTGTGGTGTCACAGATCTAAATATTAGCACTTCCTGACTGAAATCTCTCAGTTCACCTGAACTCTTTCCTACTGCTTGCAATGATAGATCAGTGTTCTGTACACCTTACAAATCCCTGATTAATATGTGCTGTTAATGTTGATTAAACTGTGAATCAGTGTATGGCGTACTTGAAAATGTACTGTATGTGACAGTACTGTATATATGTATATTTGTAGAACATATATACAGTATATATGTATGCTTCTAGAACAAGGCACGGGCAGCGAGTATTTAAAATCAGCTGTGATACTGTAAAATGCACGGATGACTGTTTAGAAAACAGGTTCTATTGGCTGCTCTGTGCATGCTGTGCCTTGGTCATTAAGTTCATGGCCCCATGGATGATTCAGTTCAGATACCTGAAGATTTTCAGCCAACCGGTATCACCCTGTAGTTTGACTTATAGGGAAAGAGATCTGGGAAATATCCCCGCTACATGCATACTGTGTTCAAGAAAGTGGAAAAAGTCACACATGTACGACAATTAGGGATTTAAAAAATTCCTCTTGCATTTTCTGTTGAAAGACTGTGCTGTTTATAGAAAGATGTTTTCGTATAAAGCACAGAACAGGCAGTCTGCAGTGAGATAATTTTTAGTGATTTAAACTTCCTTCTAGGTTTGCTTAAACAATCTTTTCAGTAGGGTCTTGCGAGTAGGATGAGTGGAGGGTTTAATTCAAACCTTTTAATTTCCAATGCTTAAATGGAGACTCTGGAAGCACCAATGGCCTAGCACGTCATCTCACTCAGTCTCCTTTGATTTCTTAGAGCTGCAAAACCATATTTCTGCAAATCTTCTTGCCGTTTTGTTTTACGGTCAACAAGCAGGCAGAAAATACATCATGTAAATGTAGTATAGGTTCACAATTGTAACTTGTTCGCATTAGCAGGTCTCTTGGGCATCATGACTGACAGTGTGAATTGTATAGCCTTTATTAAATTGTGCTAAATTTTGCCGGTGTGAGTATTTTTATAAAAGGTAACTTTATAAAAGGAGTAATTCTCCAAACATTAGAACAAAGTGTTCTGTAGCCATAGAATGTTGTAATTACACCTCAAACGGTTTTGTGTATCCTGTGCTGCTGTGGGTCACGTGCAAAGATGAGTCACAGCTCAATGAAGTTGGAAATTTGAAAATTATACTTTCTTTTCAAAATCCAAGCCAACCAATATTAAAACATCATTAAAAAGATTAAAATGTGTATTTTGTACTTAAATCTCTCTCCAGTCAGTGAATCTCTGTGGTATACAATGTGTTTTGTTGCAATACAACCATGTTGTGTCAGAATTTCTTCAGGAAGTTTTCCAGGAAGATGTGAATCACTGACAAACTAAACTGAAATGTCTTGATGCTGCAGATGCACTGAGCAGATTGAGACTGAAATCTTGAATCTCAGACAAAGGGTTTGAAGTGCTTGCTTTGAAGGCAACCCTTTATACAGCTACAGTATTTAATAAATACATAATGATCCAAATTATTCCTAATTTATTATATGCAGGATGGCATCACAAATGTTTCCATTGATATGCATGTCAACTTTAAACATTCACCAACAGTAACATGTTTCAGTTCCTGTTTTCCTTACATGCACACTGAGGCTTTGTTAACTGTCATACTGTCTGCAAAAGCACTTCTCCCAGTTCCTTTTTCATGGCATGTGACCAGTTCTTTTTTTTTTTTACCCCCCATTTAGATTTGTTGGCATCAATGCATCTGACATCAATTACTCTGCCGGCCGCTATGACCCCACAGTCAAACCGCCTTTCGATGCGGGGTTTGAAGGCATTGGTGAGGTAGTAGGGCTTGGCCTAAGTGCCAGTGCCCATTATGCAGTGGGCCAGGCAGTGGCCTACTTTGGAGAAGGGGCCTTTTCTGAGTACGTCGTTGTGCCTGCTAAAAAAGCTGTCCCCGTGCCTGGGGTGAAACCGGAATTCCTCACCTTGCTGCTGAGCGGAGCCACTGCTTACATCAGTCTGAAACGGCTGGGTGACCTGTCGGCGGGAGAGACGGTGTTGGTGACGGCGGCGGCAGGGGGCACCGGTCAGTTCGCCGTGCAGTTTGCCAAGAAGTCCCAGTGCCATGTCATCGGGACCTGCTCCTCGGACGAGAAGGCTGGCTTCCTGAAGTCCATCGGCTGCGACCGCCCCATCAACTACAAGGCCGAAGACCTCCACGCGGTCCTGCGGCGGGACTACGCCGAGGGCCTGGACGTGGTCTACGAGTCTGTCGGCGGTGAAATGTTTGACCTGGCTTTAAACTGCCTGGCCACCAGGGGGCGGCTGATCATCATCGGCTTCATCTCCGGGTACCAGACGCCTACAGGGGTCAAGCCGGTAAGGGCCGGGACCCTGCCAGTCAAGCTGCTGCAGAAGTCAGCCAGCGTGCGCGGGTTCTTTCTGCCTCACTACCTCGCCGAGTACAGGGAGGCCATGAGGCACATGCTGGAGATGTACGAGAGGGGAGAGCTGGTGTGCGAGGTGGATCTGGGAGAAACGGCTCCAGAGGGAAAATTCATCGGCCTCGAGTCCGTGTTCCGTGCTGTAGAGTACATGTACTTGGCTAAAAACATAGGGAAGATTGTAGTTGAACTAGCTCACCCTGTTAGCAGCAAGTTGTGAGGTGGTCACCATTTAAGAAAGTATCAAACATAGATACACGAAAAAAAAAATTGAAATGGCTTGATTGATAAATCAATTGAATTTTCGCTAGTTTGTTTAGTAAGCAGCCATTTATAGCCATTTGCTGGGATTTGGGGATTAAGAGTTTGAAACCGTCATTACTCTGACATGGTGTTAATTTAATGATAATTTTTACATGAATGTATTAAAAGAAGGTGTTTAAAGGATCCCCTTGATCCACCTGTGTGCTTCAGGTTAAAAAGCTTGATTTGCAAGCCGGGGAAAAGAAAGAATGGGAATTGCTGAAATTGCGGGGATGCGAAAGGGGTTAGGAAAATTCTTTTGTCACGTTTACAGTAAAGACGAGCTAAAACGTGAAAGGAGAGGAGTGTAATGGCCTCACAGATGTCACAAAAACAAACATATGTCATGCAAAACATCAGCAGCTCTGACCTTTTGTTTTGTTCAACCTGAAATGTTGACATGTTCAGCCTAAATCCTCATTTTCCTGACATCAGGCTTCTCTCTCGGGATGGCACTCTGTCCCCGGCTGCAATCCTGTTAACATAGACAGGCCTTTCTCCCGATGTTGTCCTGCTGGCTGGAGAGGAGGCAGCCAGCTCAGGCGATCAGTGGGGCTGATCACAACCTTCAAGCCGATGCCGTCTCGCAGTGCCCTGTAAAGATCTTGCACTTCTTATTTTTCAGCACAAAATAAAAAAAAATATATATTTATTGTGGGGCTGTGCCTTATTTTTTGTCTTTGACTAGACGGCTGGATGTTTTATAAAGCCGAATGATTTTGAACTGGTTTTAAATTGAAGTGAGTTAAGATGAAAGGATTTAATAAGACTGAAATCTGAACATTTTTTTGTTCTTTGCAGTATCATCTGCTCCAGGCCTGCTTGCAGGTTCTGTCCGTGGTGCTGATGCCTCTCTCACTTCAGATTTTGTCTGTGTAACACTTGCCAATGTTGCTAGACAAATTGGAAAGGGCCGGAGTATTTTAACTAACATGCTGATGTGCTGTTTGTGTCATTTCTCTGAATTTGGAGTAATTAAACCACGAAGTTTTCAAGGTTTATGTGCAGTGAAAAAAAGCAAAGTCTTTTACTTTGTTGGCTAGATTCATTGTAACCGAGCATCCAGTATTGGGAACAGAAGGATTGAGGCTTTGGGCTTTTGTTGGCATGTGTGTTTAGTCATACAGAAGTTTATAAAGATACAGCCATCCCATATTATAATGAACACCCTCCAAGCAGAAAATAGTTAAAACGTCACATCCATGGTATGCATGTTGTACTGTAAAAGCTTACTGCATAGCCACCTGCCTCGGACACAGCATAAGGCTTGAGGTCACGTGACCTTATATCGATGCTACCATTTGTTTATGTTTTTTGCGCTGGGTGCTTTCTGAAGACAGCCCATTCTAACATGAGTATACCCGGGACTCTGTCTAAAATCTAAAATAAACATGTGTGTATGTAGCTTGAGCAGTGCCCCATAACATTTTTCTTCTTTAACTGATCTGTATTAGAACAAAGTGTGACCTGGTTGGACTGTGCTCCTGAGTAGCCCCAAAAGTGTCCAATGAGCAGGACGAAAAGTGGCATGTTATAGGTAAATGCACAGGAGAACCATTGGGCATATTTATTGTAGAAGGACATTTGGAGGATTAGTGAATTCTAATTATCACTATTGTATCAAGCATTTAAATAGGGAGAAGGCCTGAATCCTAAACAAGCTGAAGGAACATAGCTAAAAGAAAACCTTAATTGTATTAAACTAATGAATACATTTATATTTAACTGAAGGAGCTCCTGTAAGTGCACAATATGAAGTCTTGCATAAGTTTACAATTCTAAGGTGTGATTTTTCACTTTAATCAGCACTAAATCTCAGGTAAATTTACATGAAGAATAAAATGTAAATGTTTAATTCTATATATAGACCCCATTTATTTTCCTAGGCAATGCATTTGAATAAATAGCTTTAACATCAGATTATCAGATGAATGATAAAGTGAAAGTCTAGAATGGTAAAGTTATATAGAGGTGGCTCACAAGACATGGCCATAAACCTGTAGGAAGTGAAGGGTATTTTCTGGTCTTGAGACCACCTCATGGAAACCAAAATGGCCATACTCTCAGATTGACATGTAAAAGCAATGTTGTCTCACCAGTGTACACGCCAGGGGACAGAAATCGTACTTCTCTCCACTGTGAGAAACAGGCAGTAGGAGCCAGTCGAGACTTTAGCGAGCTTGAATGTACACAGAAGTACACTGGAATAACTGACCTATGGCTGGATTCTGAGTGGCATGACAGAGCATCCTACTGCAACAGGCTTCTGCCCTCCTTTTCCTGCAAGGATCAACTCAATTCTAGGTGCTTGATGTCACATCATCACCATTTAAGATGATATCCATTTTATTTTCTTTCTTCCGTTTAATAAGTGCATAATAATGAACTTGGAATGATTAGTTATTTGCCCTTATGTAGATAAATAGCTAACACTATCTCCCTTTTGTAACACTGAAATGGTAGCTAAACCAGATAGCTGCTAATTTTAGAGCCATAGAGCAGTATTGTATTTATCAGTGCATTAATGGTATTTAGTCATTAATAAATGTGGTAACGGGCTACTTTGACACTGACGGATAATTTGGATAGTCAGCAGAATGGATGAGGATTAGACTCTAGCTAAGGACATTTTCTGTACTTCTCAGGGTTGCATAAACAGAATGGCCCCAACAACTTAGGCTTTCTGAAGTGGTCACCAAGCCACAGGGGTCAATCTGATCTCGACAAAGGGAGAGGATCATATCCAACACCTGTATGGTGGAAACTGCACTGTGACGTAATGGGATTTAGTATGTACAGTTACAGTACAGGGCCATGTTTGGAACATATTCACCTGGACAGCAACATTACACACCAAAGGGCCATGACATTGTCAGTGTGCAGCAGAGGGTGTACCTGTAAGTGAAGTCTTTGCTCCCTCTTTACTCTTGGAAAAACCTGTGGTCCCATGTCTGCCAACAGCCATTATTTAACTGTGCAGTTTTCACTTTACAGTTGTGAATTTCCCGACTGACTTTACAAGCAACTTCTACGCATGCGTGCGGAGGGATGTTTGCTTAAGCTAACGGTAGGACAGGTATAATTTTCCTTTCCATGTAGAATTTCAATAGGATTTGTAGGTGCCCCGTTTTGAGAGCTATTCCATAAGCTGCAGTTCTAGTTCTTGCTGCATGTCAAGAGGAATATCTGTCAGATAAGGACACACAATTAAAATGTCATTTTGTACATCAGAGTGGGCAGCTTAATGAAGCCTTAAGGAACAATACATTCACATCAGTTCTTTGTGAATGCATAGGGGTATTTGATCAAAATATTGTTGAAGAAACTGTAGCTCGAGTCATTTTGTGGCTGATGAGCAGCTCTAGATTCATAATTAAAATAGCTTAAAACCCACAGAAAGTGGCCAGTAGTTTTTTCACATTTTGATGGCCCTGCATAATATTAAGGAGCACTAGAGAATAAGCTATTGCGTAACGGAATGTTCAATGTCCACATCTAATGACATTTAGCATCAGACGGAGTGCTTTAGTGTAAGAGAGAGGTTAAATTAAATTTACCTTACATATTATAAATAATCCTGTCACTTTTCTGGATTCACCTTATTCTACAATGTCAGAGTACAGCTGATATATTTTTGTTTTTTAGCCTTTATCCTTCCTCTTATTCAGATAGTTTGTGGACAGAACCGCATCCAAAATAAATGTTATCCATCACAGGCTTTATAGTTACAGTTGTGCTTAAGGAAAATTAGTCTGGCAAACAAATACTGTACTTTGAATCAAAATCCTGTGCTTTTTCAGATTTAAATATTTAGTTTAAAATTTGTCTCAATCACCAAGCTTGTTCATCACATTTGCGGTTTATTCAGGATCGCAGTGTCCCCATTAAAGCTATAACCGCTTTCTCTTTATAGAAACTGGGTTGTGTTTGCCATAGTTTTGTCACAGAGTGCACGGATTGGCTGAGACAGCTTGAGAAAGAAGACCTGTATGAAGGGATTCACCTGTCCTCTGTGCTGATGTTTGGGATTCAGAGATACAGTGGAATTAGCAACAGTGAATTATGCATTCCAGGTGGGGGTATATTAAATCAGATGCTCAGATTTAACACCAGTTTTAAAAGAAATATATACAGCTGTGAAAGCAGTCTGTTGCTATTTGAATTCCCTAGTTCTTCCTGCCTTGACCTTGAGAATTTAATTAGAAGTTTAGCTTGGTCTCAGACCAAACACCCAACTGCCGTAAAAACAACGGGATGGGGGAGGTTTTATACTAGTGAGGTTGGAAGACGTAGGAACCCAAAATGCACATCTACAATTTTTAGTAAAAAAAAATCCACCATGAAGAAATTTCCATGTGATGGGGTTTTAGGTACCCAAGTGAAAGTCAAACATCCTTGTTCCTGCAAGTAGCAAAAATAATTAAAAAGTAATTGTTTCACTCACTTACCATGCAGTATAAAGCGATAACCATACAGATGAAAACCTTTCCTAGCCTTTTTTTATTTTATTTTTTGTCTTTGTGGATAGCCATGACTTAAAAATATAATGGTGACAGTTTTTGACCCCTTAGACTTACTTACGTTCGTTTTTTCAGTGGCGCAGTTGTTGCTAAGAGACATTTTTAAGTTTTTCTGAAAAGGATCTTTCAGATTCCCCAACGTAAACAGAACACGTAGTTTACTGTCAAGTCGTCGACAAGTCTCTATGCTTTTGTCCAACATAAACTACATTATGTATTACTTCATCCATCCAAACATTTGCTCAGTTTCTCTTACACTCTTGATTTATAAGATACACCTGAGTGAAGGTCACTATACTGCTACAACACCTAGAGACTTTCGGAAAAGACACTTCTTTTATTCAGTAGAATAAACTTAGGTCAATGATGCAATTCAGCTTGGCAGCTGCTATCACAGTTATATTCAGTCTCCTGTATTTTCACAGGTTTTGAAAGTGATTAAGTCATTTTTTTAAAAAAGAGCTTTGCCTGCCCAGTGCTGGTGTGGCCATATTCAGAGTGGGTTATGTAATGAGACAGTAGGTGTCCTGACTCATTGACTCAACAATGTGGTTGGTCCCATTGGCCATTCCTGACTCTGAGTTGTGGTAATTCTTCGTTGTCAAATTCCCTTTCCTGGCAAAGAGCACCACAAAGGCACTGGACTTAGAACAGAATACCCCAACACGGAACTCGGAAGTGCTCTGCCTCGGTACTTAACTCATGTCCTCCATAATTGCACTCCTGTAAAATTTAGAGTGGGCTATAATGTTCTCCCACTCACATACAAGGGACTGGATGGCTTCTTGCAGGTTATGTTAAGGATTGATTGCATGAGTGCAATCCAGATATTAACCTGAGCCCCTGTAGAACACTGTCCAAATCTATTAGAAAGGTATCACTGCTTGGCAACTTTAAGAGGTGTCCAAGCTATGGACAATAGTAAATTATATACACATGTTCCTTTGCAATAGATCAAAGCCAAGACAAAACCAATATGCATTTCCAGAATTAGAGAGATAGTCTGGAGCATTCCATTACAATGTAATTCCATTGAAAAATAAAGAATCTAGAGCCATTTCATGCCAATAAATATGTACAATAAAAGGGTGAACATAAGTTCATAGCCTCTTATAATTTGTGAAAACAAATCATAATGATGCAGTTTAAAAATTTGTTCTGTTGACTCTACCATTCAGAACAATAGACATGTGGCCAATCTATTTTGCTTCATAACACTTAGAAAACTGAAAATGGCAGCTTTTGTCCACATAGAAACAAGAATTTTTTTATTTCTTAGATTTTAAGTTAAGAAAAGTGAGTGGCACGGTGGTGTGATGGTTAGATCTACTGCCTCTTACCTCTTCAGTCCTGGGTTTGATTCCCCACTGGCTGCTGTCTGTGTCCACATCTTTTTTTCCCAGCTGTGGTTTGTGAGACACACTGGGAAGTTCAAGTAATGTTTGCCCTGGATGGACTGATCTCCTGCCTTGCCTTGCCTTGCATCCTGTACTTCCAGGATAGGTTCTGTGTTATAGCAAACATAACCAGTTTACATAACCATAATTCCAATAATGAAGAGATGACTTGCACTGTTTTGTTAACTTGTAAGTTAGACCACTATGTTCAATGTTATGTCTAAAAACATACTTAATATACACCATAATGGTCCTTTTGATATGCTACATATTTTCTATTCTCTCTTTCATTTTCAGTACATTTCCATACTGCAATTGGAGGGAAATACAAATTAGCATTTTTGTTTTTAGACATTTTTGCCATTTACTTATCAAATATCAGAATTTATCTCACATACATCCTCATCTCACATACATCCATTCTCCTACAGTGGACATATACAGTATACTGATGGAAAAAAGAAATGCAACATTTTCTGGAATGAAAATACTATAGTTATAGCTTATGTACTTTCACAAAAAGTTGTCAATTTGTTTTAAGCCCTCTGACCATCAATACAGCTGGTGCAGTGAGGCATTGCAACTTGTTAATCACACGAAAGCTCGTTAGGTGCACTTTAACCCAACGAGGTCCATGTGGAACAATGCCTGATCAGGTCACCTTTAAAAAGGCCTTAATTCAAAGCTTAGGTCACTGCAAGAAGGCCATGCTTAGTCAGTTTTCTGTGCATTCCGTAATGCCTCCAATGTCACCAGAAGCAAGGGAGAGGGCCATTGGCATCCTGCAGGCAGGCATGTCATGTGCCACCACTCCACTGTGTCCCGACTGCAGAGAAGATTTCAGCAGACCGGCAGGACAGATGACCGTCCATGATCCGGTCGCCCTCGAGTGACCACACCAGAGCAGGACCGACATCAGACTGGTCCGTCTGAGAGATTGTTTCAGATCTGCCACCCATACTGCTGCTGCTGAAACTGCCAGCAGACAATGCCCGCATCAGTGACAGGACAGTGAGGCTCCATGCTGCTGGCCTTGGAGCAAGGTGACCTGTCAGAGGCCCTCTGCTCACACCTCCTAGACGTCACAACTGACTGGCTTGGGCCAGACCGAGGCTGCGATGGACTCGTCAGCAGTGGCATCAGGTCCTCTTCACGGACAAGTCACTCTTCAGCCTGTTCCATGCAGATGGGAGGGCCAGCGTGTGGAGGGGGAGGTGTAGCATTTCTTTCCCCCACCATCAGTATATATTACAGATCTGAACTTCCCCTCTGTCACACTTAAAGTATTCTATTACCAAGTCTACTGACTTGCAGGAGCTCCTTAACTTATTCCTCTTAAAACTGAAGGGAAGTCTGTAGGCCTCATCCTTTTAGTCAGGCTGCTGTTTCCTCAGCCAGTCAAATTACACCCCCCCAAAAAAAATCTCTTAAACATTTTATCTGTATATTATACTTATTAGGATCTGACCAACCTACTGACATGATAATTACAGGATGGGTTGGAAGACTTCAACAACAGTTTTGTAGTGTCCTACTAGTGTACCCATTTTGTACCAGGGAATGTGGTCAGGAAAATGCTATTTTTAGTAATACAGTGAAGTATAAAACTCTGTGGCACCATGTTTATGAAGCTCCCACATTCTTAAAAGTTAAATTTTAGTTTATTTAGTTCATCTAAATTTAGTTCATCTCCTAGCTTCTTCACTACACTAATTGACATTTGATCCTTCAGGCAACCAGAAAATTAGATTCCTCACCTCAGTATAGCACAGGTTCACTCCTGTTCATATAGGAGTAGTCCACTTTCAAAGCATTGAAAGTGTTTCACACAGACATACAAATTTCTTTATCTTCAGTTGCAGAGCTGCAATGTCTACCACATATCCTATATCCATTGCTTTCCCATCTGAGAGTTAGCTAAATAGCATTTAATTATACCATACCTGTATACAAGTATAATGACAATAAATTTGTTCTGCATATATATTCCACTTAAAAAATGATACTGTGAGAATTATAGTTATATTGGAATACCAATATTGTGGGACCACCTGGGCCTGACAATGAAGTCTAGAGCATTTTAGACTCAGTGTGTAAAGAGTTTTTTTGACCATGCCTCTTTTTAGTCAGTGAGAGTTACTGCCCAGTTGCAGATCACTTTCTCTCAACTTGTCAATCTGTTTATCCAAGTTCTTTAAATTGTATTTACAATCCCCTGACAGAGTTTCTATTAAATAATTTTGGTAGACACTCTCAATATAATACCTTAAATACTGTACTTCCTTGTGTCTAAAAGTCCTACAATTACAGTAACTTCCATTTCCCTCATAGTCCAACCTTCACTTCCCAGATAGCATCTAGTCATGGAAACATCTCCATAATAAATACTGGAATCAGTATGACACACACCTCTCATCTCAAACCTTAGGCCAAGCTTGGCCTCTCTGTGCTACTCTTTTATAAGGCTCTCCCTTACTCCAAGGGTGTGGCTAATTCCACGGGAGCCTATCCCAGCAGCAACTTTCCCTCCCTGGAATTCCACTCATTCTTTTCTGTGCCCCATACTCGCATTCTCAGGTGTGTCTAATTCGGTACCTACTTCCAATTATTCTCTCAGCTGCCATCTTGGCTCAAGGCCACACTCTGGCCTGGGTTTGAGCCAAGATGGTGGCTTCCCATGGAAAGCACTCTGTCACAGGGAAGCTTTAGTTAAGCTAATGTGATGCATGAATCTTGTTTCTATTATCCATCTAAATCACTGCAAATTTACTTGATATTTGGAGGCAATAATGACAATAATATCTCACTGACAAGTTCTCAGGCCTTTACCTACCCACTCCAGTCATTATTGGTGACATTTTCAGATCTTGTTTTTATCCTCCATTGTTAATTAGTGCCCTTTCCCCCATTTTTATTAGAGTGCCTCCATTTCTGTTTTATTTTTGTATTTGTTGTATATTGTTTTGTTGGAAGATAAAAAAACTAAATTCAAATATTTTTTTAATGCTGATCCTCAGCCACGATAGATCAAATAGTTTTAAATTTCAAATGTATCAGGGGATGCTCTGATGAACTTACAGCCTATCTCCCTTCATCCGGAGGTTGTTCTGGTTGCTTTGATGCAACGTCTGGGTCTCATTACCATGAGTTTAGTCATCAGGGAGGGGAGGGGGGGGAGTTTGGTAAAGCAGGACCCCTTGTTAAATGTTTGTCTTTCCTCTTTCCTGTCTGTTTTACAGTGTCAGGGACTGCTTTCCTCTTGAGGGCTTTCTGCAATGTGATTTGAATGATTTCTTTTTTGTCAAAATAAAACAAGAAACGACTCTGTAATGCAAAAGTTTTTAAAGGACTTTCTGCAACTAGACAGTATTGTTTCATTTGAAAATACAATTTGAAGGGAAAAAAAGGAAAAGGGGGCAATTAGATTGGCAGAGAGTGTGCCTCACTGTATTTAAAACAATTAAGAACCACATGTGTTTTCATTTCTGTAACACTGCCTATTTATTCTAGCCGTGAACATTTTATTTCACTGTGGAACCTGCGCTCCAAATGGCTCAATCATGATTTGTTACATATGTGACCTTGCACAGGAGCCCAGTACCTTTCCAGGATCTGTGCCTGAAATATATCTCGTTAAACGGATGAAGGCTCTGAAATCCTTTAAGACAGCACCTATTGCTTTTTGTTAATGATTTCTGTTGCAATAGCCAAACTAAAATGATAACTTGTACTTAACACTCAGCAAGCTGCCAGTACTTCTCATTCAGTGAAAAGACAACCTCTAGTTCGACACTCCAGAACATCCTAACTCATTAGCTGCATCTTTTGCAAAGCAGATAACTTTTATTATGCAACTTTACAAGGACAAGATGCTAGATGTCTGACAAGTGATATCATTTGAGGCAGATGACAGCCTTAGGGAGCTGTATTTTTGGCTTCCTGTTTCTGACTTTTAAGTCTGTTACAGTTGTGTTTGCCACGGGATATCAACCTGTGTTGTTTTTTAACCCTTTCCAGCACTAGTGCCAAGTTAGGATTCAACATCAAATTCTTGTGATAAGTGAAGAGTTTCAAAGAAATGCTGGTTGGGTTAGTTTTTTTTCTCCTGTATAGCTCGATAATTGTAAGGATTGACAATTAGTTAAATTAGATTTTCCATCAAGATGAAACCCTCAGTTATCCAGGGGAAAAAAATGAACATTCTTTTACATTTTTTATAGAAGATAATAGCAAACAAAAGACCTTGAAATGAGCTGTTGGGTCATTGTCAGTGATTCAAAATCACTATGTTGCAGGTATTTTTTTATTTGTTTCTACTCTCACTGGAGGAAGTCTCACCAAGGTTTCACACAGATGATTGCTTCACAATTGGTTTTTGAGAAGAGGCTGAAACAAAAATTGAACACAACGAAAGAGAGGTGGTCATTCATCCCATTTATCTCATTTGGCTGCTAGTAACTATTTGGACTGGTCATATTATACTGTTTCGTGAAAGAAGCCAGCATATGGCTGTGTGGCTTGTTCCAGACCCCCACGACACTTTGTGTAGAGTGCCTTCAGTTCTCAATGTTAAAAACAGATGCTGTCACCAAAACATATTGGTATTTTGAGATTATGTTGTCTCACTTAACACATTTAAATTTCACGTACATGAAGATCTATTTAGAATATATCCCTGAGGTGCTGCATGCTTGAAGTGGTGACCACTGGGTTTCAATGTTCAGTGTGGTAGAGGAGGAGGGCTGGCTGGGAAAGGGTCTGAAGTGGAGTATGTCAAAGCCATGAGTTACTTTCAATGGACCTGCCATCAGAAGGCTGCTAAGGAGAGATGCTAAAGAAGACTGGGAAGCAAAAGATACCTTAACAAATTATGATTTGACACCAGGAAAGAATGAATTAAATAATCCAGAATTAACATTCTCTGCACACCTTAACTTGTGTAAATGGCAAGATATTAACAGCTGCATTTGAATTTAGGTTTGAGTAGAAGGGCTCTGAGGAGCTCTGAGCAGTGCTTGGTGGTGATATTGTCGATTTCATTCATGAAGAAATAATGACATAAGTTCAGTGCATCAAACATCAAGATAACACTGAAGTGCACAAATCTATTCATGTGCAGTGACACTCCAGAAGTTCGCGCGACTGTTCGCCAGAAACCGCACAGTGCCGGAGGTGACTGTGCTCCGCTTGTTCTGCCAGTGGTTTTCCACTGGGTCTGCTAGCTTTGGCCATTGTTCTCAGTTTCCCCTATCCAGAAACTGAGTGCTGCTGGGACAGGAAGTAACGACCTTGGCAGGCATTTGTCTTTGAGGGCCTGAAAACAACATTCATGAGAAGTTGCTTACCTGCTAGTCAGGTTTAGCAGATATAAATGAACAAACATCCAGAAAGTCACCACTCAAACCTCCACCTGGCCCAATTATCTTGTGGGCTGCTACTGGTGAAGTCTTGGACAGTTGCAGTTTCAGTTTTAGTTGCAGAGTAGAAAGGCTGTTTTTCCTTCCGTCATTTCAGGGCTGGCGACTGGGTGAGACGCTGGTGGAAACCCTTGTTAAAATCCACTCTGAGAAATGCCACAGCCTGGACCATGGCCTTCAGTCCTCCAGTGCATTTTCCCCACTCCTGACCTAATTGCAAATCTTATTAAACTAATTAATCACTGAAGCCCAATCACAATGACAAGGTTGAAAGAGGTGACATTCTCCAAAATCTCCAATTTGTTTTTTAATCCCCATTGCAATTTAGTTTCTAAATGTCTTAATTTTTTTCCCTGTGTACGATCCACAACATTGTCAAGGTTAACCATACAGAACTGTTCTTGCAAGCTTATTCAATATGTATGATTTCTTTTACTGTTATTGCCAGCGACTTTATTTTTTCTCCTTTATGGAGGTGAAACTGGTAGAGGTGGTGTAAGGGGGGCTGTTGAGAATGGTGCATTAATCAAAAAGAATGACAAACCAGGTCTAGTGACAAGTGGAACAGTTGTACTGGCACTCGTTTTCTAAGAATGGGGGAATAACTTTATTAATCAACGGTTCCTGATTAATTGTTATAAAGTGTCATCCATAAATTTTCTTCCAATTTAATAATCCTTGCCAAAGTCTTAACAATATCCCCAGTGATTTGAGTTTTATTGAGGGCTGAGCTGTGGGAGATGTAGTGTCACAAATAGCTCAAGTAAGCCCAGACACCTCCTTGGACAATCTTCACAGCGATGACAGCTATGAAATACAATTATCTGTGTGATCTGCTTAAGAATTCATCATCAGCCCCTGCCTTCTGAAGAAATCCAGAAAAAAAGCAGGACATACAAAAGAGGCTAACTGATAAGAAGGCATCATTTTCCTCCAGCCTTAAAACTGTAATTTGAAGCAAATTATTTTCTTTGCCTCCAGCTCATTGGATTACAGTTAGCATTATATTATAATTTTGTAAGCACAAATCCTTTGAATATATTTTTTTCAGAAAATAACTGAATTATGAATGCATGCAAAATACCTGAGAGCCAATTAAGCACTGAAAATAAATAAACAAATGGACTGTGCCAAGAAAATGTTCTCCATAACAAAAATGGGTATCTTTTTAACTCTTTCCCTCCTGGAATGTATCTCCTTAAAACTGGACCTTTCCCTTCACAGTGTGTGTGTGGATATGGGAGGGTGAGACAAGGACTTTTTGGCCCAGCTTTCAGAGATGCGTAACTGATTCTTTTTATTCCAATTTCAATGGTAAAATACAAACTGGAGGAAGTATTATCCTCAGTGAGACTGTAAAGATTCTAGAGAAGCAGGAATGACTGAACAGAATGAAGAAGATGTTCCTGTGATTCATGTACATTATTATGCTTTTAATTATACATGGCTTCATGCTTGAAGGGAGGCAGTGAAGAACAGAGAAGATACAGTATTTTTACCCTGTTTATATTGTATTGCACAAGTCCTTTACTTGCCACCTGCTTTGTTATAACTCCTTAGTTACCAAATGTACTTTTTTCTCATGTTTAAATTTACCACTTCTTACATCAAATTAAACCTTTTACTATTATGATTTTAGATTCAGATACTGGTAAATTGATTTTTTATGTGTTTGTCTGATGGATTTGTCCAAGGCATTATGATCTCTTTGGCCAAAATATCAGATACCCCTTTGACTAGTTTGTTGGGTATCAATGTGCATTAAATCAGCTTGATCACAACACAGCATGGATTCCACAAGGTGAAATGCCCTTTCCCTCTCATTTGTCCAGTAGGTTTCCACTGATGAGATTGAAATGCACATCCTCCAAATCTATCTGTTGTGAATAAAGGGGGCTTTGGACAAGGAAGAGTACAGTACGAATGCAGTATGTCTCATGTTTTTGCCAGAGACTCCAAATGTAAGGACAGCAGTTTAAAGTCTCCTGGGCTTCACTGTAAAAAAAAGCCAACCTGAGGTAATAGGGAAATAAATTGATTGGGATGCTACAGGAAATTCACTGAACTATGTGCAGGTGTGCAAGTGGAAGAGAAGAACAAGCAGCAGTGATTCAAAAAATGTGTTTCTGCTTTCCCCAAGTGAGCAATGTTAAACAGAGCAGTTTGTGGCAAGAAAAATTAATGACCTTCATTCTACAGCTTCCATTCTTCGTTACAAAATGGGTTCTTATATACTGTATATAAATTACTTTGAACTGTAAAGCACACTTTTTAAGGCTTTTTTTACTACTTGAGAATTACAGACACATAAGGCAGATATAATGTCAATTCTTTAAAAATGTGAGACAGGAAGTGGATGGATTTTTGTGTCCTAAGTAGAAGCAGTGCAATAGTAATGGAAGTGTTTATATGAATATTTGACAAGTGCCAACTGAGCTAATGGGAAATGAACTTTACAGTAAGGGTTAATCCACAGAGGAATGTGTTCTTGATCACTGGCTATTTGAAATTCACTCTTACTGCATGCCACCTGTTGTGATTCTACCTCCCACACTATTCACTCATAAAATGATCTAAAAAGCGTGCAAACAACACAGTCGAGAGTCAGATTACATTTTCTCTTTCTAAATGTCACTTCCATATAGAGTTACTCCAGCACTGGTAATCAGCCGTTTATGAGTTGTGTGTTCTGCAGTAAATATGGAGGCCAAAGTCTGGACATGTTATTTAGTTTAGTGTTCCCTCAAAGCCTCTGTTAAAACTCTTTTGTTATGAACGAGCACTAGATTTTCATCCAACAGCCAACTGAACTGAAGTATTAGTACTGCTAATAAAAAACAGACCTTGTGTTTGTTAATTTGTTTTTTCAACCAGTCTTTCTGGTGTCCCATAGGCTGTCTCAGAGTCTCTCTTCTGAGGCATCGCTTCCAATGAGAAGCCCAATGCAAAGAGATAAATGCAAATAGAACGTAATGATTCTGAACAATGCTACTTTTTAATTATAAAATATTTAATACAAACCTGCAAGTCAACAGATCCATAATAGGCTTCGTGTAAGCTAATGAAAGCAAAATTGACTAAAAAGAACTGATTTTATACAACCCTATTCCTGTTCATAGAGTTTCCTATTTTTTTGTGGGTACCCATTGAACTGTGTATGTGAATAAATGGAGATCCTTGGACACATTAAAGGACCCCTGATGGACAACATTAGAAAGGTTTCAACACAGAATCATTCAGTCCATCTAGCTCATTTGTTGGTTAATAGAGAATTGATCCAGGGATCTCATTGAGCTGTTTCTTGAAAGAAGCCAGGTGATAACTTTGATAACACTGTAGGGTAACTTGTTCCATACTCCCGCAACCCTCTGTGTAAAAGACTGCCTCCACTTCTTAGTTTCAATCTTGAAAACAGAATGTTCCCTGCAAACACAACGTTTTGAGATATTGCTGTACCTTTACCCACAGTTCAATTGCACTTGCATAGGATTTTTTTTCTACTCATGAGGCCTGAAATGCACTTCCCTGTAGTTGCACTTGTGTCAACAGGTTCTGGTTTCACTGTTGATTTGGAAGAAGTAGCCTAGATTGACTTTGTCAGTGCTTTTGAGGATTTTTAATACTTGAGTCAGGTGTCATCTCTGCGCAAGACTAAAGAGATTTCATTTTTTGGTCCATCACAATAGGATATTCCTTTGAGCTTGGGAACATACAGTACTATACCTGGTAGATCTACTCTGGACTAAGTCCAGAGCACTAATAACTGTATCATGGTGACTCAAAATCATAGGCAATATTCTCAATTATGTCCTACTAGAGCAGTTAATTCATTAAAGTAGTTCCTTTTTTTCACACTCTTGCAAAGCCTGGATTCACATCATTTGTTTCATTTAGAGTTCCTTATCTGTCCCACCCAAGTTCCATTTTGACTGCCATTTGCTGAACATGAGCATGAGGACCCTTACTGTCAATTTGTGAGCCATGCACCAATTATATTGGACACACAGTACACTTAACCCAATTACACTGGACACACAGAGCACTTAATCAATCTATGGTATTAAAGCTACACTCTGAGGGAAGCAGCTGTCCTATCATTTCATATACAGCCATATAGTTCCTTCAGGCTATCTGCACTCCCCTTATTGAGTGCTACAGAGCATCAGAAATTTCTGCCACTGGTTACTCCTGAGAATCATTCCATCCACAGAAAACCAAAAGTTCTCTAAATCAAAGGGTAGAAGCATTTGTTCTAATCTAGAATGGTGTACTGATGAAATATATACTGTAGGCATATAGCTTGCCTCTGAGAGTAAATGTCGCCCAGACATTACACACAGTTTCACCAAAGCTCCTTGCTTTGAGCACAGGACTTGATAGCGTAGAGAACTGTGTGCACAAAAAGGTCCAGTTTCTTCACAAGGATTTCTGAGGAGTGAAGACAGTCAACAAGACAGTCTAAAAGTGTTCACTTGCAGAGAATAGGGAAATACACACCACTACAGTTCAACGCACAACAAGGAAAGAGTGGATGGGAACTGTAAGTCCTAAAAAAAGGGGCCAGACAGCAGTTACAAAACAAAGGCATTCCTCACCTCCCTCAACACGCTTTTTTTCTATCAACACTCATAAAAATGCAGAAAAAAATTGGATTTGACCTGTGCTGCTCTCCAAGTTAAACTGTCCATTATGCAGTAGCTCAGAATAGGCTTGAAATGGGTAGTCTTGCATAAATTTCTTTAAACAGGTGTTGGCTTCTGTGGCAGCTTGAGAGATGCATCTACAAAAACGTATTTAACCACTGTTTGGTGGGAAATTGATTTTTGCTTCTTTTAGTAGTGCTGTAGATTGGCATTGACAATGTAGCTCTTTCGAGTTAAAACCCACCCACACCAGCAAGCAGACTGTGAACTGTTTAAAGTAGGACCGAGTAGTTATGTGTGCGCTGTGCAAATTGGTACATTCCCATCCTTCACTGAGCTTCCCCTTGGCTCACTCTGTGTCAGTACCAAAACTAATGACATCCAATTCCCTGGAAAAACCACAGCGTGTGTCAGAATATCCCCATGTGAATTCATAATACGGTATCACTGTTTCCAATACTGTACGTTGACTATGCCTGTTAGTTTTCCTGTATAGAAAGAAGGAAGTGGAAATTAGTACAGCTTTCCTTTCTTCCGTGCTGTCAAATATCTTCTGTCAACTGCAATTCAGTAAAAAAAGCTATTTTCATTATATGTCCGCTAATTAGTAGCATACTTTCCTGGTTACATTGTATCTGGGCCCTCCAGTCAACATAGCTACAGTCTCTGAGTGCTATGCATTGAAAATAATTGTGAGCCAAAATGGCTTCCATATTGTATATAAGTGTGTCTGCTGAGAAGCCTGCATCTAGTTTAAATGGCAGAAACTCAGGATCCCCTTTCTTCTCTTGGAACATTTCCTTCTCTTAAACAATTATTGAATTCCTCTTTATTAAGACTGCAGGTAGAACAAAGAGTTTTAAGATTCAGGCATCAGAACCTCGCTGTGTGTATTTTTTTTCCACTCAGTGGATTATATAATTAAAGTGCAGAGTGTTCAAAGTATGAAGTATATGTACCATGGCATGACTGTTTTTTGTATTTTTTTGTCACTTCTCCCCCCCCCCCCATCAGTTTAATTAGCTACCATTTGTCTCAGCTTTTCTGTGCTCCGTTTGTTTGCCTCCTCGTCAGGGCTGACATCGGCCAATTAGTAGAGTGAAAGTGTTTAACCTCCACCGTGTGCAGTGCAGAGAGGAGTGAGGTGTTTGCTTACAGCCTGTGAGAAGTGTGCCATAGAAAAAAGGGTTAGGGTTGTGGAGGGAGGGGTGAGTGTTTCGCCAAATTTCTCTCAGGAGGCTTGCCACCAATGGCTACAACGACCGCCAAACAGTTTGGAAAACATTCATGGTTCTCAGGATCCTTAATTACAACCAAAACATCACTCATTTCTTTCTTGTTTGAAGGTGTCTGAACTCCCCCTCAGAATTTTTCTACTCTCTCTGAAAAAGCAACTGAATAATATATATATATTCAAATACAATACATGTGTACGTATACAAACACGTAAATGTGTTTTTTTTCCCTCTGTCAAAAATATAAAAGTTGATCTAAAATTCCAAAATCTTTCAAAGGAGTCCTCTGAGTTTCTTCAAAGCAGCTGTAATGGTAAAATTATAATATTTATCTGTCTGTGACTGGAAACAGTCCTGTTAGCTTGATTGATGGGTTTTACACAGAATCACTGTGTTTTTTGAAGTATATGATTCTGAAGTATCCATACATCTTCCTGGAGATAAGTGATTCGACTCACTCTTGCATGCTCAAGCACACTGTGCTTGTACAGAACTTGAAGCTCTGTGACACCGCAATGGTCAGAGCTCATATCCTCAGCCTAATACAGTTTTGCTGAAACAAATCTGTAAAATAAAAGAGGTATCGTACTTAGTTTATTGTGAAATAATGTGTTTTGATGTGGTACTGTATGACAGCAGCTTTACTTTTTACACGTATGGTATTTTATTCATTGATTTCAGTCCAAACAAGCTCTAACCATTAATGGGTACAGCACATGAGCTGACTGAAGAATATAATGTTAAATTTTGGCACATATACAGTAGTAGAAAGAGACTGAAAGTTGGTTGTCTACATCCGTCAAGAAGATTAACTGTGTTCCATCCACAGGTGTATGTTTGTGATTTCCTTTGGTGACATAAGTCCATTCTTTTATTTTTTTGGGGGGGTGGGGTTAGGATAGGAGAACAGTGGTGTGGAGGAAACCATCAGATGGATGAGAAGAGGAGACTCTGGGCTCAGCAGTCCACCGTGAAACACAGAGGAGGAAACCACAAGCCTAAGGTGTGTGTGGCAGCTTTAGATAGCAGAGAATGTACAGACTCCCTCTCACAGAAGACAGAGAGAAAGCCTGAGAACCTGCATGAATGAAGAATGAAGAAGGAATCTGCAGAAATCAACTAAGGTAGAAGTTTAAAGTTTTTTTCCCAAAAAGATCAAGTGTACCCACTTTCTGCCTGTTCCTACATGAATGTTAGTAAATCTGACACAGAATCGTTATTTAAAAGATGTGTCATTGTAGAATTTTTAAAGTAATAAATACAAATAAATAGCTTTTTTGGACTATATGCTCTTTTAGATTTTAAGAAAATAACACTTACAGTAGGTGACACTTGTTCACACTATGGGTTATAACATACTTTTCTGCCAAACTAAGTTGATATAATTTTCTTTTATGAAATAAAAAAACAGACTCCCTGTGTTTCAGGACCAAAATGAATAGTTTTTTTTAGAAGAAAAATGTTTGGACTCCTTAATTAGCAGCACATCTTGCAACTTCAATGTGTTACTTTCTTCTGTGGAAAAAGCGCAGACAGAGATGAATGTATCTAACGAGACTCTGTAGTGTGTTGGAAATGTTATGGTGCATTATATTCTAGGAGGTACATGTAATTTAATACAGGGAGTGTTTCAGGATTCCAAATTAGGTTGTATATTCCCATTCTGATAGCATCAAAAGCAAAATGACAAGATTTGGTGGAAGAGATTTTCCTCTTTTCTTGAAAGAATCCAGGGTATTAGCTATAAAAAACATGGCCAGGCAGCTTGTTCCATTCTCCCACAAACCTTTGTGTAATGAAATGTCTCTTTATGGTCTCGTTGTGTTGCTGTATGCTTCTTTGAGTGAGATTGGCTTGGTGTTAGGGTTAGTGTTGGAACCGGTGATTAGGGTTAGGGTCACAGTTAGGATTAGGGTTAGGAAAGGCAGAGCTGCAGACATTACCCAGGGTTAAACATCTTCATGCCCTCAAAAATCTGCTGTCCTTTCTTTCTTCATCCTGTTGAACACCAGCTATGGGTGGGTAAATGGTTATACCACCGTTTTTAGCAAAACACAGTTCATTTCACAACATGCTGAGAAAAAGAAAAACTGATGTATCAGCCCGAAACAAGCCCTCCTTATTGAATGTGGTAAGGCACGACAAAGTTTTCAGAGCACTGCATTTTTTAAGAACTTTGACTGGTGTGGCAGGGGCATGACACTGTACCTGAATAAAAGTCTTTTCGCTGGTATTTTTTTTGCATTATCCCATTCACACACACTTCAAGTAATTATATATCATTACTCGTGACTCTGCTCCCTTGATTTCTTTTGTCTTTTTTTTTTGCAAGATATTGTGTTTCCGGACCCAATCAGTGCATTTGTGTCTGTCTTTAGACTAGATTTGCATACTGTGTTAACTTACATTTGTAAAAGAGTGGGAGCAGCCATGTGATTGCTGTGGGGCACCAGTAGCGCTCTTAGCGTCAGTCACTCAGACAGTACAGGCCACAGCACATCAGCAGAAGTGACATGAAGAGAAGTGATGTTGCTTTCTGGTTCCCAAGACAGACGCATTAGCATATTTATACATCATTCAGATTGCACCCTAGAACACAGTATTCTGAAAATACGATGTGAGATGATAAAACATGGAAAATAGGTCAACGTATTATTGATTTGTATATACAAATGATACAAAGAACAAAATTGGAGCAAAATTCTTCATTAAAAGTTTGAATCTTTATGAATTGCTCCAGCTGTACTATAAAATAAAGTGTCCGTAATATATAATACCATGTCCAAGCCTGAAAGAGAAAAAAACTATTGTGTTAAAGGGGTTAATGAGAGTTCTCTTGTTTTTATCCTAGCCAGTGGCAAAATACTAATCTCTCGACAGTGTAATGACACAACACTTCTAGGAACTGTTCCTGCAGTAGTAACTGTTTATATTTTGGTGATAGTTTCCTTACTGACCTGTGGCACATTTACAAAAAAAAATGGGACAGTTTAAAAAAAATAATTCCATTAAGTTTTTTTGCATTGTTAATTTTCTGGCATGTTTCTGAGGTAGTTAGAGTAGAAAGGGAAAAAACAGTAAGAAGACACTGAGGGACAACTTGGGCTAGTGTTCCTTTTTGTCCTCGTATTCCCAGCACCAGAGTCAATGTGTAAGAAATAGAAACCCTCTCAATAAGCTTTCACAGAGATTTCACATGCTCCCACCAGGTGAAAACGCACCAGAGGAAACAAATCTGTCTCAGCTATTGAAATCTTTCAGCGAATTAAGAGAGATCAAAATTTAATTAGTCAGGAGTTGCCTGTCACATGAGAACAGGAATGTGGAATGAAATGTGGGCCTTCTGAAAACAAGGTCCCTATTTCATTCCATTGTTGGCACTTACAGATTCTCCTACCATACAAACTGAACCCTTACATTTGGTACATCATCCAAGTACAGGATCACGCAAGATATACAGACACTGACTGACACCAGAGCTGTGAGAATGGTCTCGTTCTAAAATGGCAAATGAAGGCTTCTTATGTACAGTAGCATTCTGGGGCAGGAGCAGTGGCACTATGGCTAAGGATCTACACCTATGGCTGAAAGGTTGCTGGTTCAAATCCCATGGCTGGCAGAGGAATCCTACTCCCTTGGGCCCTTGAGCAAGGCCCTTAACCCCAACTGCTCTAGGGGTGCCATATAAGTGGCTCACCCTGCTCTCTGGCCCCAAGCTTCTCTCTCCCTGCCTGTGTGTCTCATAGAGAGCAAGCTGGGGGTATGTGAAAAAAGACAAATTCCTAATGCAGGAAATTGTATATGGCCAATAAAGTGATCTTATCTTCCAGGATGAAAGGCTGGATGTTGTTTTTGTTGGATTCCTTATTGCAAATGCAGACTGTAAAAGCTGAGAATTTGTAAAACCTGCAGAAGAAACCCAGGGGATCGATAAGGGGCCGATTAACTCCAACGAATAGCTCACACATCTGGTCCAGGCCGCAGGGGAGAGAGAAGCACTAGAACCACTCTGCTGAGGGACAGGTAGAGGGCTAGGGACCAAGCTGGGGTTGAACCCCAAATGCTGTTAGTGCCAGCACCATGCTCAAAGCACCTGAATCACCTGAGTTCTCACATGAACACTTTCAAATGTCTGTTAATCAAATTACAAGAGAAATACAAATCTGCTTGAGGTGGAATGGGTTATGTATTTATTTAACATGAGATAAAACCCGATAAAGCCAGAACCATTTTGTGATCCCCCTTTAATCAAGAACGGGCTCTGCAAAATGTTCATCACGTAAAATAAGTGACTTTCAAACTGCTGATTTTCATTTTCCACACACATACTTTTCCAAATCCATTATCGTGTGTGCCCTACAGTACTGTGTACTTAGGACAGTGCATTTTCTACTGCACGTCACATATAACTTAAAGTAAAACATGAATTTCTAAATAACAGCATTTAAAATTCATCTGCAGTAAAATACCATTCTCAACATTTATTTTCTAAAGGCCCCGTTGTGATACACTCATTCCTCAACAAAGAAGTAATGAGAACGTCACTGCAGAGAATCCAAAAATACCTTTTGGAAAAGGCTTAATATTCGCAGGCATTTTTACCGGGACTGTAAGAGTTTTAATCCAGTTCACTCCCTCCGGGGGCAGTTGCTATGCAGCGTGTCCTTGGTATTATTTCACTGGGATTACAGATACTGGAAATAACAGCCGGGCATGTTGTGAAAATATCGCTCATGCACAATGATGAAACATATTTATTTTGCTTTCAATTAATATGCAGTGGCCCAGGGGACTGCTGCAGAAGTGACTTTTTACACACACTACTGTGCCATTGTGCTTTTAACTGGACCCCCCACTCTTATTCATAACATTTTTCCAGCTAAATCAATTGGTTGAAGAAAGCTTGATCTGTTTTCTTTAAAGTTTCACTTTTCACTTATTATTTAAAAATTACAGAGTGCATTCGTAGTTTGTCATAGCAGTGTTATGATTTTTAGGGGGTGACAGTGATTTATATTGTCTTTAGTCTTGATGGTGTTTCCTTCACCATTACTTTTTCATTTTCAATTCCACATGTTTGTCACCGAGGTCAGTAAATGCCATTGTATGCTAATGTTAATTTGCCTAAGAGACATTTCTCATGGTCTGTCATGGTATTTCCATGCTACAATGTTCTTAACCCAGTGATGGCTTGCTAACACATTACGAAACCACAACAGAAATGTGATTCATGAGGAATAATAAGATAATGATTCAGGTATTGAGGAGTTAGGCATAAGAACTGTCAGCTTAAGCTGCTTGGATAAGGATGGACCACCTGCCCAGAGGACGAGGAAGTCAGGACCCCCATACGGAGAGTGAAGCTAACCAAGGGGCTGTGGCTTTGGACATGGATAGTTAGGGAGATGTAGAAAGATGAATATGACCAAGAGAGAGGGGTTTACTATGAGATTTTCAGGGAGTGACATCATGGAGAATTTCAAGTTAGAGCAGTGAACATGAGGGAGACTTTGGTTGCTCTTATCCCTCCCAAGCTTTTGTTAAAAACAAAGGCTGTGGCAAAACGGTAAATCTACATAGACCAGCAGGAACTAGAGGTATCCCATATGAAATTATGCAAATCTAAAATAAATGCATAAAGTTTACATTTTCAAAGTCTTCTCTCGATAAGTAGTTATGTTCTCATTTGTCACAGCTGAATACATTTATCTATATGCAGTATATACAGTAGATGGAGCATACATCTGTACCCAATGGAGACAAAGCCAGTGGGTGTACTCTCGCATTTTCATTATTAGATCATTTTGAACTGGTTAAAAAGAAAGACTTACTTTTTGTGTGTTTTATGTACTTTCAGGTTTGTATGAAACATTCAAAGACTTTTTTTCTGCAGCAATAAATTATTTAAACGGTGATTTTATTCCAGATGAACACTCAAAACAATTACTCAGACAATCTAAAAGCTAGTAACCAGGCAACTAAATACTTTTTTTATAATTAATGGGTTGGATTTGTTTGTGTTTTCAGTATTAAAGGGGCCTTCCCATTTTTGTAGTCTTTCTGTTTGTGCTGAATGAGTACAATATGTGTGCCTTCATTTGGATTGCCGAGAGGGTTGTTTAACAGTGTGATGATTTGAAAGAAACAGGGACTTGAAACCTTGAACCTGTGACTATGCCTGTAGGCCTGTCGATTCCACCCTTTTAAAAATAAATGCAGCCTACAGAATAGCATTGCTCAGGGTGGTGATCTTTATGCAAGACGAAACAAAACCATTTCTTATCTGATTATTCTGCAAAATTTGTGAACGTTACCTTATATCTATGTATATCATTATTCACACTATAAGACTGTATATTTTAACTAGGACCAGGAAATCTTATGTCAGTAGAATACCTAAGCAGCCCTATTTAAATTTGGTATTTTTAAACACTAGTGTGTGGAATGTTTTTAGGTTTGTGCACCGAACCATGTTTAAAAAGGCTCTATTCTATGTCAAAATTAAAAGATGTCACTCACAAACAAGTGGCCAAAGTACCATGTTAGGGCCCTGCATTTGTTATTGCAGGTTATTCCCTGATTCGTTATGTTTAATAGATAATGCTTGTCTGTGATGGAGTGGCTTGTACTACCCAGGGCTCCTTGAACCCTGTGCCTACTGGATTAGGCTCCAGCTCATCGCCACCCTCAAAGGATAAAGCAGATACTGAAGATTGATGGAGGGAGAGATAGTGCTTGTTAAGCTCTACTTATCTGTCAATGATGCCTCTTCCAACTTTACCGAACAGTCATTCATCCTTGGAGCAAGTGGTAATTAAGATTTTGTCTTTACAGATTCAGGGGACTGATATTTATGTCTCTAGCTATATTCCATTAAGTCTTGTAAAATCCAAGGTTTTCAGCAACAAACAACAACAATAAAAAACATATCAATACTATACTGATGCCACACTGGCAGATCAGTTATAAATTGGTGTCCTTTACTGTGTAAATGCAAAAAAAAAAACCACAGAGTTTTGCTCACACAAATAATTTAATATGTAAATGCAGGGAAATGTTTTTTTTCCCCCCCAATCATGTGGTGGAAATGAATTAATTTCCATCTTTGTGTTTTTAAGGAGCAAAAGGCTTACGAGACCTGAGTCCAAATGCTGCCGCTTGAGTGAAGGCACACCAGCCAGGAATAAATTGACTAAATTCATTCCTAAATCTGTTGATGAAAGACGTTGGAGGGCTTCACGGCGCAGGATGGAAAAAGGTGAGAGTGTGAACCATACGGAGCTCATGGAGGGAGCTATATGACATCTGTCAGAGTTGGGGAAATATTACAGCCCTGCTCTGGCCAGGGTCAGATATCCCCCCTGTAGTCACTTAAGTTGTCATTGACATTGTGACACTTCTTTGGCAATAATAGCAGAGGCCTCCCATCACACAGGCGTAGAGCGCGCAGGTTTTTGAATAAATGTATTTCAAATGACTCTTCCCTGATGCAGTTCGCCTGCAATGCTTCTATCTGAGGGACACCGCTTCCCCCCGGTTGGAGTTCAAAGAGGGCTGGGACATAGGAAGGTCGAGAATAAACGTCTCTGATTTATAAAATATGTATACTTGTTGGTTTTTTAAAAATATATATAAGATTGGCTACTAGGTTCAGCTGTGCATTTTCTTCCCAAGGCCCAGTCCGCTCTGCTGGGGTAACGTGTGAGCAAAGTAGCTTGAAGTCTTCAGGTCTCAGAAGCTACCTAGTTGCTCATCACAGGCCTTGGCTCAATCAGTGGATAACAAGCTGGGCAAATAAGTATCTCCCTGGATCCTACTCTGGAAATGTCAGTGTAACAGGAGGCACACAGATCCCAGACAATTCCAGCCTCCACGGGCTAATGCATGCGAGCTGAGTTTGAGGAGTTTTAAGAAATCAGGTAAAGGTTCATGAGCCTCCTGTACATTCTGTTTTGGAGAATATCTGCTGTATCTTCCCCCAGAGTATCCAAGGTATTCATGGTGAGCATAATTATATATATGTACAGTATATACATTTAATTTTCTATTATTATTACTTGCTTCTGTTTTTGTTCTGTTTGTTGCAGTGTTGTTGCTTATTAAAATGTCTCTCTTGGGCCATTGACACTCCTTACCTGGGTTCAGCAGGGTTACTTTCAGGTTGAAGAAGAAACCAGAAGCAGACAACAGCACTGAGAACATGGAAAGGAAGCACATGGAGGATTAGAACTCTACAGCTGTCTGCTTTCCAAATTACAGGCAAACGAGAGGAGGTCATTCGGTTCAGCTAGCCAGTTTGTTTGCTTTTGGTCCATTGATCCTGGGATCTCATTCAGGCTTTTCCTGACAGCAGCCAGAGTATCAAGTTCATCCACATGGCTAGAGCGCTTGTTCCATACTCTCACAACCCTTTGTGTAAGGAACAGGCTCCCGTTTTCAGTTTTCAAATCCCTCCCACATAGTTTCCGTATTGACATGCTTGCAGATAATCCAGCAGGGGTACGCCAACATGAATGGCACAACTGCGGTACATCTACGACTGCAATGTCTGCATTCTCAACGGCTTTTCAGCTCTCAACTCTAGGCTCCGTTTTCCTTACTTCAAATACTGCATGGGACAAGGGGATTGTCGCTGTGTTTGTAGAATCACTGGCCTGCTGAAAAAGTGGCTTGTTTTGTTTAATATGAAATCATGTATGGGCCTCAAGTGGCTTAAAGAAATGGGCTCTGACTGGTTAAATCATTTTAAGTGATGATTATCAGCTTTAAAGATAGAGGCTTTTACTTTAAGTTTATGTAGATTTCCCCTTATTCTGAAATTATGAAATGCTGGTGCTACTGCCAACAATAATGCTAAAAACATAACAATACTAGTGAAATCCTTTATTTTAATAACTTTCGACCCGAAAGTTTTCCAAAAGTGCATTACTGATAAAACAAGTGAAAATGGTTTCAGTTACCCCCTACTAAAGTTCATTTCCTCTCGGATGGCAAACTATACAAACTAATTAGAGAGGTTTGGATCTACTTGTCAAACAAGAATGCACTAGAGGGGGGTATATTAAGATCCCAGACTGACAGGGTTCAGTCAACACACCTGAGTTTGTATTATTGCTCTTCAGTGACCTCTGTTTCGAACTTACCTATATATATATATCGCTGAGGAAGTTCTTAGATTTGCATAGGGCCATATAATTC
Organism: Atractosteus spatula; assembly: GCF_055471065.1. Taxonomy (NCBI): domain Eukaryota; kingdom Metazoa; phylum Chordata; class Actinopteri; order Semionotiformes; family Lepisosteidae; genus Atractosteus; species Atractosteus spatula. The sequence goes on along the minus strand of NC_142717.1, from coordinate 27,912,036 downwards.
CCTGCCAGATCTGGCAGCTACAGGAAATGTGCCTTCGTTTTCCCAGTAGTACCACAGGTGATAAATAAGAAAACATTTAACAGCTGAAAGTCTTGAACAGTCTCCGCCAGACTTAAATTGTAATGCGTCAGAATATACTAAAGAACGCCATGTAAGTATTTGTGCTTAGTGCTAGACTGACGTCTGGTCTAGTGTGCAAACCACTTTCTTCTGCACAATTTATGTTTCATTTTCCGTTTCATAGCCACCCTACCTGTTGGCAACAGCTCCTGGAGGGGCAGAACAGGGGCTGGTGGTCAAGATTCTCCGACGCAATCGACTTTGGATGCACGACGAGCTCCGCCGCTCTCAGTGGAACAGGAGGAATGCTACAGCTCTCAGTGAGCCGAGAGAGTGCTGGCTAGCTAATTCCCAAGCCCTGGCAGGGTGATGTGAATTGTGAATCACCATCCAAGGAATCCCAGTTACGTCTGACAGACCCCATCTCCTGGTGACAATATAGACACAGGCCTGGACAGCACTCTTCCTGTAAGTGAAATGCAGTTCAGTGTGCATGGCAACATCTTTCTTACACTGATTTAAACTAAAAGAAAAAGTATATTATTAGTGAGGACATAAGAAAGGCTACAAACAAGAGGAAGCCCTTCTAGCTCATTTGCGTTGTCAGTAGCTACTGTAATTGATCTGAGGATTTCATCCAGCTGTTTGTTGAAAGAAGCCAAGGCTCCAACAGTGTGTCTGGGCAGCTTGTTCTAGACTCCCACACTGATGTTAATTTGGCAAATGTCTTAATCCAAAATTTACCTTGAATAAAAAATGTATTACTTTATTGCAGCATACAATAGACCCATGTAGCACTAAAAGAAAAGGCTCTGTAATGGTAAGGAGCAGTCACATATTGCTGGAGAATTCAAATGCAATAAAGTTATATATTTAGGCAAAAATTACCGATACAATAATTTAGCTAGATAAAAACATTAAAAGCATTGTACTAGTGCAGTGAAGGTGATAACAGTTTGAACTGTTGCACAGCAAACCTAAATTCTCTGGGCACAGATGTGACTAAATTCATCATTCAATAAATGCATTTTGTAATTATGTAAATAAGTTTTCATAAAAAAGTGTCAGGAAACCAATTGGTAGAATAGAAGGATCCTTATGCAGAACCGTGAATCCCACAGAATGCACAAAAGAACAGGCACAATCCAAAAGACGAAATCTAGGGGCTTGGCCAATTAGGGAGGCAATGAGTCAGGTAACCAGGGAAATCCAAAAGACAATCCAAAGACAAAATCCAAAAGGCGTGGTCAAAAGGCTGGAGCAAAGATTTGGTACCAGGAGATCAATCAAAAGGCTTAGAAACACACACAAGAGAATTCTACTGGAGGCTTCTCACTAGTGAAGATGGGTTGGTGTGTGAGGGAACTTTAAATACTGAAAGGAAAGGGACGTGGTTGGATAATTGGTCTGGGAGTGAGAATTTGTGGAATCTGGTGCATGTGGGAATGTGATGGGTTCAATTAGGAATGAGATTGTGAAACAGTGGGAATGCAAGGGTGTTTGCGAGGGAGAGTGTAGGGCGTGACAAAAGGAACAGAGATTTAATAACAACAATATTGTCTTGACTTCAATATTTTTTCAACCTGTACTAAATACTATACAGTTCTTCCATATTAAAATGAGCAGCCTTGTCAGAGGCATCTGCATCTTGCAGGGCCCAATCTAAGCAGAAAGGTTAATGATTTCACCACAGGATTGTGGAAAAACTGGATAGTCATAATTTGGCTTGAGGTCATTTTTTTTTTTAAACTGGCCAGACAGATGACAGAGACACCAGGACGGGTCTGGGCAAATAAGAGCACTGTCTTGGAAAGTGGTTTGGCAGAGACAGTGTCATGTATCATTAAAAATGTGAAACAAAAATAACCATAAAAGATAAAAGCAAGAAACACTCGAAATAACAATAGCAAGCTCTGTTTCAATAAAGATGAGAGGGTGTTTACGTTCATTTTAAAAAAGGCAGTGATGTTTTCGTTTCAATGCATTGCAAGCCTGCTAGACAATGCACAACAGTCTGGAATCTTTCAGGCTTTCAAGGGAGCGTATAATTAGGTGATTGTTCAACAGGCAGGAGTGTCTTTATGAAAGACTGCGGGGCTGATTTACCAAGCTTGGCAGCAGGAGAAAAGTTTGCTCCGCTGTTATTATTTTTTTCAAATGGGAGTTTAAAATGCTAATATTCCAACGCTAGAGTTTAAATCACTTATAGGCAAAATCCTTCAAAAGTATTAACTGTGCTTCTTGAGACAGGCGAAGGAGTGTGAGAAGATCCTCACCAACTTATTGTCAGCTCTTCAGCTGTAAGTCTGTTCCATTCAGAGGAGTTGTCTCTATCCGTCTATGTTACACATCAAAACATTGGTGGACCATCAAATTCTGCTTGTCAATTGAACACATTCCCTTCATTCTTTGGATAAATCTATATTTTGTTATGTAACTTACTGTTAAATATTAAAATGTTTACATTTTACAATTGTAAGTAGGAGACTTTGCTCCTGGTGGACAGCTGAATTTTCAAGGTTTTGTACGTGACTGGCTTTTCACAGATACTTGTCAATGAGCCCAAGAAGGTGAGAAACTCTCACTCGTTGCTTCATGTGGTCTTTTGTTTTGTGTGAATGCAAAATAAAAAACTCCATACCTCAGCACAGATACATCCCAAAACCAGACTCTTTTGCAAGCAACAAAGTTCCCCGAGTTAACTGAGAAAAACAACAATACATACTGTATCAAATATATGTGAAAATAAAATTACACCTGCAGTACTTTTTATCCAGCCACTCGGTTTCTTTTGTTTTCTCCTCTGTGGAGTTCTGGCATTAAATCTAATGGAAGAGAAAAAAATCACAGAGGTAAAAAAACAAAATCTGACTGTATTTCTTTAATGTTGCAGCAAAACTATTGCCTGTGGGTAACAGTAGGCACCTCAGTTGTGCAACAATGCCCTCAGCTTTTAGCTTCGGGCACTATATCATAATCACAGTGACTTCTGTAACCCTAAGGCAGTAATCCAAAGATGTTATTGTCAAGAGTAAGAGCTGTTTATATAATGCTGTTTTTCCCCTTTTGCACTCCCATGTAGCTTGTACACTGTGCTCTGTATTTCGCTATTACAACTGACTTTCAGGGAAGAAAGTGTCTTCTACAAAATTACAATGGTTGCTACGAGGTTGAAATGCAATATGAGCACTGTCAGCTAAGCAACATGGCTTTATCAATAATGCGTGGGATATAAAAAATGCATCTTGTATTTCAAAACCACGTTTTCTTACATATTCACCATTGTTACCTAGTAAAGTAAATTTTTAAAGTGAAATGTTCACTTATACTGTACCTGCGGCCCTGTATTGGAGAAAGCAATCAGAAAATGGATGGATGTTCATATACATTCAGTAACATATTATACAGGAATTCTGCCATTTTATCTTGCTTTATTTGTGTGTTGGTGATACATACAATACATTATATATTCCACTCTTATGTAAATAGGTACTGTATATACAAGTGTCTTTACGTTCAACATGAGAGCCTAGACAGCCCCAAAAAAATTAAGTCTGTAAACAAAAGACTATTCCTGTTGTGTGCATAATGCAAGATACACTGTAGCTGAGGATTTTAGATTCCCATGCTGTGTATCAATTATTTAAATTCACAGGAAACACAATTTGGGTAATAATACAATTTAAATAATTGATGATACATTTAAATTATTTGCATGCCATTGTAAATTTACAGGATACAAATTTTATGTATCCTGCTTAGAAGCTTGTCATCTTGGAAAATAAGTGATGTATTCAATATACTGTACATGCTAAAGATATGTTTCACAGAAAGGTCCCCAAATCTTTATTTGGATCATAGAAGCTGGAAATGTATTAAAAGTCGCTCTGATCAATGGTTTTAAAACCCTAGGGTGGACTGAACCTTTTTCCTCGCCTAATTTGAGTTCGGTCACGCGTGATCCTAGAGCAAGTCTTATCGCTAGTTACATCCATTTTTTTTTCTGTGTGTGTGCATGTGCTGTCAAAGACAGAGAGCGCTGACACTGACACAGGGGAGGAAAATAAGAAAGGGGAAGGGATTAAAAAAAAAAAACCTAAGTGCAGAGCATCATCTTTGACATTCTGCTTGGCTTGACCTTAACAGACCCAGATCTTGGGAGACCCAGAAGTGGAACCTGATCATTACAGGATAAAAGCAGAGAGCGACAGGGAAAGGCTGCTGCCTGTTAAAATCTTGAATGATGCCGCAGTGGTAAATGAACATAGGAATACTGATACAAATAGAGGTCAGGTGGCCTCAAATATGATCTACTTTCTATCTCAGGGTTCTGCAACCATGATCCTGAAGGACCTCGATCCAGTATTTGTTATAGGTCATTTCCAAATCACCTCTTCCTGACTGGGAGAACGTGCACATTGTTAGTGAATTGAGCAATCAATTTGTTCAGCTATAGAAACTCTTATCCCTGAGGACCGAAGAGTATTCAGATTTCTGTTCCAAAGATACAGAATTTAACCAATCGCCTGCTTAAATATAGATAATCAGAGGTTACCTATAAAATCCACTACACTGAGGTTCTCAAACAGCCAAGTTAGAAATCTCATGTTGTATAAGCATATATTCATTGTACACAACAGCTACAGGTAATGTGAAATTCAAAATCTGTGTTTCTGATACTTACAGTATACCTGGTAATAAATTAATATATTACACTACAAACCGAGCCCTAATTGTATTCATGTTCTCAATATATTTCACAGATCTCTCTGTGCTTCTCTCATTTAGAAATACCAGAGCAATCAGAGGTATGATGACTTCTGGGACAGAACAGAATTTAAACATGTTTTCTCGGAAGGCAGGATGGATTTGTTAGCTTGATAAAATTTGATTTTTTTGCAAGCAACCTCGGGGTAATTCCTTTTAAACATAAAAGTGTCAGAAATCAAGGCATGTGGGTAAAACCCCAATTTGAATCAGGGAATTCTTCTCTTAAGGCTGATTGGTAGCCTTCAGCTGGGAATCAAATACAAGACTCTCAGTCCTACCTGTTCTTTTTTCACCTTCCTAAACAAAAGTTTACAGAATCTGCAGGAATGCCATAGAGATCATTTCAGGGTATTCCACTGTCAGGAAAAATTGATTTTGGCAAGCCAAGTCCCAAGAGAATTAATACCCAAATTCACACAGATTGTTTGCATGAGTCTTGTAGAATATGTTGTTTTTGACTGATATGACACACGAGACTCCCAGAGACTTGTACCCCCTTGGCGTGCTTCGTCTCAGTTAGAAGGTCTTTGCTCCCTCTGAAGTCCATGACATCATTAACACATATTCTCTTGTGATTCCAACCAGTGCTATGTGTTTCACTCCTCCCCAAACAAAATGTTTATGTACAGTAGCTTGTTTAAAGAGGAGAGAGATGTAAGAACACAAAGTTTGCGAACAAGAGGCCATTCAGCCTATTTAGCTGATCTGATTACTACTAGCTAAATGATCCACAGAACTCATCCAGCTGTTTCTTGAAAGGAGGGTATTGGCTTAAACAACATGGCTTAGTGGCTTCTTCCAGACTCCCTCAACCCTTTGGTTAAAGAAGTGCGTTCAGTTCTCGGGTTTTAAATTTCCTTCCTCTTGTTGCCACTTGTGTACTATGTAGCATGTTTCACTGTTAATTCTAAAGAGGTTCACTGGGTTGAATTTGTCAGCAAAGCTTTACCAATTGAGCTATAAAGAATGCTTTAGTAACAGAGCATTCTAAAACTGATTAGTTAGGCTTATTTAAAAAAATGCCTCTAAAGCCAACAAGTTTTGGTGTACTGATGTCTAAGGTTTTTGTTTCAAAACGCAGGCTTATCTGTTCACATTTGGCGTTGCTGTTCAGCATTATATTTACTGATTTATTACTTTTTTGTCATTGTTCATGCAAAGCAGATTCTACTGGCCTCATTTTTCTTGTTGGCTGTTAAATAGCTAGTAAAAAAATCTGGCTATGAACAGATTTGTTTTCCTGAGGTCTGGCTAACTAACCCACCACTATTTTGCCATCAATGCTAAGTGCTTCCTGCACCCACTGCCTTCTGCATCTGAAGTTTCTTTCCTGTCAAAAGCTAAGCCAAGGTACCTTAGTTACATCATTAAAGCAGCTTCACCTTCTGCATGAAGTCACCCTCCTTGTAATTTATCCCTAGAAACTTGAGCCAGGTGTTTCAGAAAGACCCAACAATATACAAGTTAACTTGCAAATTACCTACTGTAGATATAGATACAGTAGTTGTTTTACAAAATTATTACCTATGATTTTTTAATGTACTGTTTGAGACTCCCAGTTTTCCTTCCATGGCTTGAGGTAAAATCAGGAAGGAGTCTGAACACCGTTTGATCAATTAATTTATCTGAAGGACCCAGGGATAAACATTTTTATCCAGAAACCAAAAAAGTTTGTCTACAGTTACCATGCTTAAATTTGAAGTGTATTCTTTTTCTATGCAGGCAAAACACTTGAGCCTTGAACCATGAAGCTTTGAGCCACTGGAGAGAAAGTGCACACAGGAATAATATTGCATCATAGCCATCCTTATTCAAAGAGTGTAACTTCAGCTAGTCCTCTAAGCAGCATTACCCCTGACTAATGTGTTGTTTGTGTGTGTATTTAAAGTATAGAAGTAGGAGAAAGCCCAGTGGGAGAGAGGCCTTCTTGACAAAGAGGTCCTGGCAAAACAACAGAAAGAGACAGCAGCTGTCACCGCCTAACACCGGCACACTCTACAGCAAACAGAAGGAGAACACGTTACAGTGGCTGAATACACAAAGAATAAGATTATCATAAACAGTACAACAGCCAAGCATGCTGAAGCCCAGGAGCTTCCAGATCAGTTCAACAACAGTTCAACACCAGCAGCTGAAAAGATATCAAGTCCACCCCCCCACACACACCCCTAGAAGCAAAGAGTTTGGAGTACTTGAAAATATTCTTTTCAGGTTGATCTGAAAAAAAAATGCTTAGTACTGATTTTCTGAGGCTGCTGTTGACCCAAGGGGAATTATTTAAGTTTGTGTTTTTATTTTTAGGTGTTGGCATGTTTTAGTATAGTCCAGGTTGACATTTGCTAGGTGAGCAGACTGTAGCAGATATGAGTCTTTATATCTGATATGGTGAAGGGAGCTTTTGAGTATAACTGACTAGTTTCTTGATGAGGGTAGTTAATTGGTGTTTAGCGATGAACTGGCACCTGATGTACAAGACTAAAGCAATGAACCGTGACATCAGCTCTTTGAACCCTAAGGTGACCTTTCAAGGTCATTGATAGAATCACTGTTAAAAACAGGAAACATTTTTAGAGATGATAAAGAAACAGTACAGCAATATACTATATATATATAGTGTTCCCTACATGAATTAAAAAAAAAGCATCAATGATTCAAAGATGTTTGCCCTTTATTGGTTACATAAAAATGAATTTGCAAGCTTGCTAATGTGAAATGTACACTGGAATCTACGTTTCTTTAGCAAATAAAAAATATTTTGGTAGAAAAAATCCACCAATAGATTTATTTTAAAAAACAGTACTCTCTGAAACCAAAGATCATTACTTAATCCCTTTCAGAAAGAACATGTTATGTTTCTGCTACAAAAGGGCAAATGTTGCAATTTAATGTGTGATTCTTACATCCCAGGAAAAATAATGTAATTGTTAAATTTAAAGATTGTTTTAATTTTTTGCTGCTAATTTTGTCCTCCGTAAAACTGACTTTATTCTTCTTTGAAGATTTAAATTGTTCCTTTGAAGTTAAGGCACTACTTTGCTTTATTGTAATTGAAACTACAGAAGGCCATAATGGTTTCAAGCACTTCATTACAGCCCACTATGAATTGAAGCCTTACTGAAACATGCATTATTAACATCTTAAGGGTATACAAGAGTATTTCCTCTCATGTCTTCATTTTCATAATTATCCCTCCCAGCCTTGGTGCCTCTGGGTGGCTGGACAAAATCCATCCAGTAACCGAGGGTCTCTTGCATCTGCTGAATAGGGCCGAAAACACTCAGGTTGTATCTTAGGCTGAATCTTTTCTTTCCATTTTATTCTCTGTCCTCCCTCTGAGCGGGATTTAAAGGTAGTCCCAGAGGAAGCGAAAGACCATTAGAGAAGTATTATAAAAATATTATTGACCTTTGAGGTGCAGCGCTGGCTAAGCCTCCGAAACAGCCTTCTTTGAGTTTGAAGACACCGTGCTGATCATGATATTATTAACATATGCCAGTCTTAATAAATGTTCTGTGTCACTTTATTAAAAAATTTAAGTACAACAGTATAATTTTTATGGTCCCATAAAGGAAGAGGTAGGACATATTAATTTTTTCATGAACAGTGAACTTTAGAAGCAGCCTGTAATAGGTTATGTAATTAATTTCTGCTTTCCCTGAACCCAAAGTCATATATTTCAGCCTCTTTTTTTTACCTTTTTGGTGCAGTTTTGGAACGCAAATGGTGAGTCCTGTCATTCGCAGTTGATGTTTGTTTCTCTCTGTTCGATCAGAGGCTGGGAATGTGATCGCTTTAAAGAGAACTTGAGTCACTGTTCTGACCTGCTTCTCTCTGCTTAATGATGGTGCAGGCCTCCATCAAAGTGAAAGCCCCCTGTGGCTGCTGTGGGGCCTACAGCTACATCCTCTGTATTTCTTTCTATGGTGTATGGCCTTGTGAATAATAATCGTAATCGAGATGTAAGAAAATATAAAAAGCGGCACAGCTCTGACACTTACTTATCAAATCTGCATTGAAGAGGAGATTGTTTAAAGGGATGTGGTTTGTTTTTTTGTTTTTTAATCAAACTACGCTCCATGTGAAAAAAGGTTGTGCTTCGGATCTTTATCACACAGTGGGTCTGGCAGTCCAATGCGGAACTGAGAGACTGCTCATTTCTGTCAGTGAGAGAAGGTATGCCAAGGGCAGAGTACTTACTTTCATCTCTATATGCATGGAAACCTTAAGAAATATACCATTTCCCTCCCCTGGTTTGGTGTGACTTGGATAAGGAGCTTGTCTAAAAGGAGCTAAACACCAGACCAGTTCCTACAGTACCTCTAGCTGCTACTCCCTCTCCAAAGCTGGCACTCTTGCTGTTCACCCAAAATGTTGGCAGCGCACAGAAAATCTCATTTATAGTGCTCCTGAGCAGAGCCATTATTGTGAAAAAGATGTGTTTTTAATGAAATGGATCATGGGGCAAGAAGAATTACTTTTATAACTGCAATGATCTTTATCAAGTTCATGGGTAAAATCTGACTACACAATAGATGAAGCAGAGTCTTCAGTCAGTGAATAGTATTTCCCCTACCCCACTTCCTCTCATCAGTGGGCCGGTGGTTGTGTGTCTTGGGTAGGAACTAAATTGTGAAGTGTTTTTAGAGCCTGCTTTAAGTTTCCAGCATCTTCTGCTGGGTAAGTTTACTTTCAATTCTGCGAAAAACTGAAATGTGTTGTGGTACCGGAGGTTATTATTTTTCTTTTCAAGTTAATTACACTGATTTGTTATAGTATAGATACCTATTTATAACTACATTGGAAATACCAGTTATATTCTCATCATTGAATAATTATTTGCAACTGTTTTAATGCAGAGTGAGGAGCATTTTCTGTGAAAACAGTCTAGTTTTCAATAAAGATGTAAAGCCAATCAGAATTTCAGGAAACAAGAAGAAAATACACTCCTATTCAAGTAGTTTGCTTACACTCTGTCACAGCTGTACATCCTGCAGTGTATACCAGTGGGATGTATTATTACAGTATTTTAGGATTGTTATTCTGAGAGCATGGAGAGCACACATAGGTCTGGTACGTCCCCAGCTAGGATTCGACCTACAATCTCCCCAGCACAGCCCAGCGCAGCCCCAGGTCTGCACAACAGACAGCAGCCGAGCAAGTTCGGCCACACAACAGGTCACATAACCAAACAGGTTTGCAGGGTTTCTCAAGCACCAGAGGGCCTCATCACCAAAAATGTCCTACAAGTACTGAAGGAGAGCAGAGTGGGAGACTAAGTATACAAAGACTTTCCAAACCGATGGCAGCACTTAGCTTCTATGACTGCATTTGACACTATGCCTTGTTTCAGGTGATAATTGGGTTCTGATGCCCCATTTACCTTATGCCATTTCCTTCTCCCTTTCTCTTCTAATTTGACTACTTTGCATCTCCCATGCCTCTAATTAAAGCCTTTAACGAGGTGTGCGGAAAACTTATCTCCAGTGATGAAATGCACATTTTCATTTAATATTTTCCACCTTCAATTAATTCTTAATTTTCTTCTCACTTTTAGAGCTGGTCTGTTTTAGCATTACAATGCCGTGACCTTCTCTTTTCCTTCCTGGGCTCCTGGTACAGTACGTGAAGCCACAACTACAGTGAAACATACAATAGTTAAAGGATTGTTTATTCACTGTGATATTTGAAAACATGCGTGCTGTTTTAGATTTTGATTTTTGTGAGGAGCCGCTATAGAATATCCTATTTTTGTCTCACCACAGACTGTTTTTTGTGACTGAAGCCACTAAAGATCATATGCATTGTAAAAAAAAATCTTAAATTTATATTTAAGAAGTAAAAGAAAAAAGGAAGATAACGAAATGACCCCAAAGTGATTGTCCATGTCCTTTGTGTTTCTGGTCATGTTGTGAAGAGGAAATACTCATTTTAAAAGTGTGCTTAGTTCATCCAGGAGTGTTTCCAGGAGGGTTTCCAAGTGGAGGATTAACTTAACTTGTTTTGGTTTAAGTATGATTGAGGAACAAAAGAGAAAAGCCACTTTCACAGTTAATCCTGCTAATAAACCTGTAGTATTTTTGCACAGATCTCATTTTATTGGTTGAGGTCGAAGGGCAGAATCCTTAGCACTGACCTGTAATGGAACTGTTCATTTATATAGTTCAGTTGGGTAGCTGCGTCAGCATGCGTAGGCTGCAAAGGAACAATTAATAGGTTGATTTCATGCTGGAAAGAGAAGAAAGAAAACACAACGTTGTGTTTTATTTCTTCTCTATTCAACATGGAATAAACCTATTACTTGTTCTTGTTCATTTATATGTTAGGCTTTTAATGTCTTCTTTTTTTTTTACTTTGGAAATGACATGTTGTGAAGACAGCACCATGTCTCCTTCAAGGCATATCTTGTCGTGCCATCCTCCGTTTTTCACACTGCAATCTTCAGTGTCCCAGGTAGGGATGGCATGAGCACTGCAATCTCACAAACACCCAGCAAGTCAAAAGGGTCACAGCTGCATGAGGCAACTCCGGTCAAATCGAACTCCCCAAACGCCAGTAACAGTCCATCAGTAGTAAACTGCTCAGAGATTTTGAATTTGTTTGCAATTTTCTTTTTCATAGTTGCATGAGCAATTTCAGGTGACTATGAGAATGCTCAAGGTGAGTCTGTGCAGCTTTTCTGTTCAGTTTAATGAAAGCAAGCCTGTTTGTAAATGGAAAATTTGTTTGCTTGCAACTTTTTTTTCAATTGGAAGTTCTTCATATTGTGAAAATGTGCTGGTTTACGTCTAACAAATGACTGTGATAAATGGTGAGAGGAAACCAGGCTTGTCCTTTAGCAATCTATAATTCAGAATCATCAAACATGATCACAGCAATTCCTGGTAAACTACACATGAGCAGCTCCCGTGAAGGGTTGTTACAGCGAATCCCTCACATTTATCAAAAAAGTCTAATTTACTCATTGTTAGGTGCTCCACATTATTAACATCACTTATTCCTTTCTACAGATTTATAAAGCTGTTTTTGTCCTGATAAACAGTCAGGATTAAAACTTGTTCAAATAAAATGGCTACAGTTTTAGTTTCTTAGAATTGTTTCTGCATAAAGAAGAAAACTGTGTGAGTGAAAAGAGCAGAAAAATGCAAAATGACTAAGACCTTTGTGTGGCAGTATATATAGATCAGTTACTTAAAACAGAATATCTATTCAGATTGAAAAGGCTGTTCCTGTGCACAGATATTTAGCCAAGGTTTAATATTAGATAATTTGATAGATATATCAAGTATTATCAAGTACCATATTTCATTCAAATACATGTAATTTTTTACTCATATTACAGCTCATGAAAATAACAAATCAGGTGACAACATGTGGTGAGAGGTACCTGCAAAGGGAACAGAATGTCACTGTGGTTCACTTCTTTTTTTTAAATAGCACAATTTCCTTATAAGCAAGGGTAGATTTTGTGAAATGCATTTTGATTAAACTGATCTCTTCTGGGAAAAAAGACTTTGTTCTTTGTCTTAAACAGTGACAACCTACAGTGTCTGTCATTTGACTCTCACTATGTGTCACTAATTAATTAGATACATGAACACGTACGTAGCGTTCTGACATAATTATATACTGTTCTTCCTAGAACAAAGTTGCAACTAGTGAGAACAAGGCAATGATTAAAGAAAAACCTTTATCATGGGGCACAACGCCGAAAAGGGTCTTTGAAGTTTCATTTGACTCCCTGCAGCTACAAAAGATGTAACATGTATTGAAAGTATTGAATTTGTCAGTGCATAAAAATAATGAATATTGCTAGAAATTTGTTGTAATGCCAGAAAAGAGATCCTTGCTATAATACAGGTGTCCTGCAAAGTAAATGTACATCTCTGTACTGTGGTGAAACCATTTACTGTAGTCCTGAATATGATTTGAATGCTTGTGGATAACTCCAATGTGTACACCCCCTCTCTCCATCCCCTAATTAACACTACCTACTCCAAAACAAAAATGCCTTTTTGGTGTGCTTAATAATTATAGTAAAGCATTCTGTACATGGGAATCCTTATGGTCCAAGTGATATGCACCAACTGATTAATCACATTAAACAGATCAGGACAGAATTAAAGATCATCTCTTTCTTAAGGACTGCTAAATGAAAACATCCTAGTCATCCTGTGATGGTACAGAGTCATCACACAGTTTCTAGATCAAAGCCAGAAAAGTTGTGCAGTGAATTAGGTGGAGAACAAGTTGCCAAGGTTTATGACATATGTAAACCATTTGAAGGCCATGTGATTTGAACATGAGATTCCGGCCACAGACAGGGATGAGAGCCAGTGGGCAGGATCCCTGAAGGAATCTCCACTCTGGAATTAATCACCCTGTTGTCCACAAAGTCAGAAACCAACCCAAGAAGGTCCCTGCTTGTGAAACACTGCTGTTATTAAAAGTGGTCTTAATACAATCTTATTTGCCTCTGTTGGAGGCCTACCTCAATATTATTCTGCCAGCTTTTCCACTCATGCCAGCACAATACAGACAAACAAAAGGGGAATTACAACTGCAACACAATTTTTGGACATTGGTATCAGGAGAGTTGTGACTCCGGGCTTTCATTTAGATTCCTTATCCACACTACACACCATCAGCACATCTTCATGTGGTATTTTAAATGGCCTCCCTGCTTTATTATTAGACTCGATGTCTAATATTCTCAGTCTCGTGTATTGTTCCCCTCCAAGGGGAAGACTGACCAGCCTCCTATCACACACGTACACACACCTTCTCTCTCAGTACACTCTCTTGACCTTTTGTTCTTCTGACACACTTTCTGTGCACTGGGCAAATGAGTATTCATTCTGACTCTCTCCACATCCCCCATCTAACTGCACTAACTCTTCACTAGGCTTAGAGTTTAAGTCAAATGTCATTTTGGCATCCAACTCTCATATCACCAGGGATAGACTTTATTTTATAGCACCCAGTTCCTTTTCACTAAAGGACACCCTAGACAACCAAAGACAACTGCTGCAATTTTGTCAAAAAAGATCCACTCCACCAGCAGCTAAGACCTCCTATCAGCCCCGTTACAACAATTCAACTCCATCCCCTGTTAGCACACGACTTCCCTATTGAGTCTGGCAAACAGGTTACCACTTCGCCTGCCTTACCAGGACCTGTGAGGCATGAAGTACTGTTTTCTGTATCTTCATAAAGGCTTCCCAACTTGCAGATCTCTGCTGACCTATTATCCAGCCCAATCCATTAGTAACAAGAATCCCCAACTATGGAACCCTCTCTTTCCTTCCTATCTAGAGCTTACTAACACAGTGAATCTCCTTTCCTCCCATCTGGTCTTATGAGCCTCCTGATTACTCAGAGGGGTGACTAATGCCACAGAAAGTCTATCCTAATGGCTTTCCTTCCTGTAGAATTTCATTCCCCCTGAGTTTTCTAGACTCAATTGGTACAGCTGTGTCTCATTTTGAAGACCTTGCCAATCTGGGCTCAAGGCCATGCCATTGAGCCTAGGTTTTGAGCCAAGATGGTGGCTTCCTCACACATCCACCTCTCCCTACATCACAGGACAGTATTGTTGCTTAGATCAGGGGTTTCCTAACCTGGCCCAGGATGGCCACAACCACTTTACATTCCAGCAGAACTTAATTACTAAATAGAAGCCTCAATTAAACTAACATGTTGCTTGGTTACAATATTTTCAAGTTTGTTTCCTACTCAAACTTTTGGTATTTTATTTTACTTATGAAATGGAATTGTTACAAATATTTGAAAACAATTAAACAGTTAAAATGAATCCTATTATTAAGTCAATTATGGCTGTGATTGTGTAATTGGGAACTTGGCAGGAACAAAACCGAACAGGTGTGTGGCCTGTCAGGACCAGAATAGGGAACTACTAGCATAGATGACACCATTATTGTTTACGAGTTTTTTGCAAAAGAAAATGAGATTAAGGTAGAACTAGCAAGCACTACAGTAGGTCATCTTACATTTTTTAAATGTAGGATGCAGTAGTTAGTTGTGCCAAACATTAAGATGACTTCATTTAATTCAGCCTTTTAAAAGTTGTCTTTCAGGTTGTTTCTCTGTCTTTAAAGAAGTGCTCTTCTCTGGTCAGATGCATCTCTGGAAGGATATTCCAGTTGTTTGGCACA
The DNA here is from genome assembly GCF_055471065.1 of Atractosteus spatula. Classification (NCBI taxonomy): domain Eukaryota; kingdom Metazoa; phylum Chordata; class Actinopteri; order Semionotiformes; family Lepisosteidae; genus Atractosteus; species Atractosteus spatula. Next base: position 27,897,034 of record NC_142717.1, on the reverse strand, counting down.
AATCTCTCTTGCAAACATATATCTCATGACTCTGTCTGAACAGCAGTGGACTTGCTTTGAAACTGGATGGATTGCAGGACACTGAGTTGTTTATCAAAGTAAATTCCACAATGCTACAGGAAGCTTTTGTGTTTATTCAAAAAGAGAATATGTTTTTATCCACCTTTATGCAGTGTGTTAGCACACTGTCAACATACAATGTGTATGCCAGTTGTTGATAATATTGAGATGTATGCCTACATTTTCATTGTAGAATCAACATAAAGTTACACTTACATTAAAAATGTAAAGGAAATAATCCCAGTTGTAAGCGTTTGCAAAGTTTTTCTTCCTCTTCTAAAATTTAGTAAAATCTCAGTCTTACGAAAGAGGAATATACTCTGTGGTTCAAAAAATTCATTGGAAGTTGTACCTAATCAAGCTAAAATGGACTGAAATATGTAAATAAGGCACTAACTGCACCTGCTAACTCTCACTTTACTATTTGTGAACTCAGTACAACAGAATAAGTGTAGCTCTCTGCACCACAAGGCACACATAAGCAATTGTAACAATACAAGGCTGGGTGAAAGTGTAGTAAGCAATACGCAGGTGTTAATTAAAAACAATTACACATAAGGCTGCAAAATATGGATTCTTATCTAGCAAACCCTGTGGCAAAGAAAGGCAAAATTTGAAAGTTAACAGTTTTAAGATTCCATCTCAGTTATTGGAATGAGAAAAGGCAGGGATTTAGTCTTTTGCTCATTGCCATACAATTTATAAGAAGTAAAGAAGTAAACATGAATAACACACTGAAAAACAGAAAGAGGAAACACAGCATTTTGGTTATTGAGCTTTTTTCAGGTAAACCTTCACACCTGAAGAAGGCTCCACAGATGAAATGTTGTGTTTCTTCTATTTTTCAGCGTGGAATTAAACTGCCACAGTTCCCTACTTGACCATTTGTAAGGCTTTCTAGAGTCTGTAGTAAATAAAAATAAATAGTAAAGAAATTGCTCTGTACTTTCAGCTATAGATTTAATCAAATATCAGTTACATGATTACTGTGTCCTTACTCCTTTAAATGTTGACTGTGTGACATTTATAATTCAGTTTACAGTGTATGTACTGTACAGTTTCACTTCAATTTACACTACCAAAAATACTGCAAAATCTAAAATACTACAGCTGAGTTCAAGCAACAGTTTTTTTTGGAATATAATAAATTGACAGTTTTCCAAGAAGTATTGTTTTAGTATACTTCAAAAATTACTTTACATCCCCACTGTGGTCCACTCCATATCGATGTAAAATATTTCAAGATTTGTAGTAGAGAAAAGTATTAAAGTAAAGGATAACAGTGTTACCAGTTGTTTAAATCTGAATGATGCTTCTCAGGTTGAGTGTAATTTCATTCTTTTCTTAGAACTTGTCCCATAATTGAAGTTGAAAGGATGTTCTTCACTGCTCAGCTTCCCAGCCCCTCACCAGAAAGTGCCAGGTTGGACTTTTTGAAGAAAATTATCCTCTTTCTTTCCAAAACCCCATGAGGGCCAGAGCTTCTTTTTGTTACATTACCAGAGCAAGAACTCCAACACAGCAGCCTACCAGTCTGGTACTCTGAGGGATCAGGAGCTCCACAGGGGGACACTGGGCAAAGAAGAACTAAGGCAGGAGAATGGGCTCGTTTTGTAAGTCAGCATTTTAGTTTAATAATCTTACTAAAGAAAATAAATCGTACTCTTAACATGAAACACCATGTGGCCAATATGAAGGCTTCAGGAGTCCGGAGCGTACAGAGAAGCAACTGAGAATTCTTACCGCTGAACTTGGAATCAGTGGTGGTCTGTCACATATTACAGAGTTTGTCCACGGATATATGGTAGTCAGTTCAGTGAGTGTAGAAATAAATGTTCATTCAATGACAAAGACCTCAATGAAATTATTCTTTTCCAGAGGATGAGTATCGGGGCACCCAACAAGCACTTCCAAAATTCTGTACATATTTAAGTTTAAAATGTTGAAACTTGTGTGAGACTTTCATAAGACAACCTTGAAGCATAATTAGCTGTACGTAGTCTTAAAAAAAAAACTCATCTCCTGGGATATACTGTAGGAATCCTAATCCCAGGTATCCTTCACATCAATAAGAGTCAACAATTGCAGATTGAATAAGGCGCACTTTGAAGACAATAGGTGTATTACAAAATAAGATGCCTGGGACCAACGTACTGGTCTTCAGACTTAGTGTTGCTGTAAAAATCACATTTTTAACAAATAAACAGGTCACTTAATTAATCGTATATTCTTGAATGTGCTAGTTACAGAATCTTGAACAGAAAGTCCTATTGACATCCATGACATTGATAATGTTCTTATAGCCCACTGTAATAAATGACCTTTATTATAGTTGTTTAAATTTGAATGTTATACAGATGTAGAATTTCTACCTTCCTAGTACCGATAGCAGTAAGATGCCTGAGCTATCAGTAAAATGTTGACGACATGCTGCAGTCACAAGCACAAAACCAAATGTTCTGCTTTCGGTTTTACTTAAAACTTTGAATTTTGTTTATGTGCTGAAGTTTGCTTGTAAAAAGTGTGTTTTTTTATTGTCAGCTATAAAGTCTTCTAGCTTCTTCACTTGAATTCAGGGACATTTACCTGAAGCACATTCAGCGTCTGTTTACTGCACAAGCAGTGTAAGTACTGAGAAAAAGGTCTCACTGTGTGTTTAGAGTATTGAGTTAAAAAGTGACATTTGAGGGGCACTTTACAAAACTCGCTCCGTGAAAGATCTTCTGTATCACCTAAAGAGCCTTTGTCACTCATTGGAAACCTGTCACCTTACACTGCGATACTGCAGGGGACTGTGTGACAGGTCAGAATTAATGAGAAGAATATGACAGCGTGAAAGCTACAGAAAAAGGGTGGAATGGAGAAGCTGCTTTTGTCTCTTTCAGATAAATCCTTTCATGGCTAGGGCTCTATACCTGCTGCAGTGTCAGCTACAAAGACCCTGAAATGGGGATAAAAGAACAGCGTGTCACCGTAGCGGGGTACATGGACTACCAGTGGTCTGCTCATGCAATTGATGACCCTCTAGGCGCCTGCATGCAGGGGGAAAGATATTGAAGGATACTGGGCATATGGAGGAATAAACTCCAGGTTGGCTGTTAAAGATGAACAATAGAGAGCTCATGTATGGTGAATGTTTTTTTTTCTGTGCACCCATTTTCTTTCAGATGCAAAAACCAAGTAACACCAGAAAGGATGACTTTCCTGTCTGTCAAGCCCTTGGAGGTCAGTGGCTGGGGAGCCTCCTCTCTGTGCTCTGCTGGCCATCCTGTTCCACCAGCATCATGAAAGCCAGAGTGTTTGGCCTGAGAGACAACGCTTGGAAGGGAAGGCAGACTCGTGCTTCATCCTCACCCAGTTGAAGAGACATCCCCATCTTCTGTGCCTCTGCAGAAATACGGGAGTAAAAATATAAACTTAAAAACGTTTGTGTTGAGCTAGAGGAGTCTACTTGTGAAAACAAACTTGGGTGTTTATGTTGACATGTCATTTACATCTTCTAGATGATGTAGGGAAGCAAAAATGACACAATGTTAGGATGTATAGGTAAAGTGTAACATTTAAATCAAGGGATGTTAAGTTAAAATTACACAATGTAGTGTTAAGGCCAAGTTTAGAATATTGTGCTACACTTCTGGTTACCATATAGACTAAATAACATTGAATATAGAAAAGCTATTGCTGCTCTGGAATCAGTCCAGATGCATTTCAGGGCTTAAAGGAATATCCTACACTGACAAGCTGGAAGAATAGAACTGTTTTAGTCTTGAACAGAGAAGACTATGAGTTCACCAAGTATTAATCCTAAAAGTCACTGAGAAAGTCAGCCCAGTGGATTTCTTCAAAATAATCATTGAAAGATGAACCACAGAACACAAGTAGAAACTACATGGGCATGCATTTAAAATGCGTTTAAAATCAAGAAAAGGAGGCAGTTCTTTCTCCAAAGGGAGAACTGAGGGAGTGTGGAACAACCAACTCAGATATACAGTAAAGCTCCGCTGGCTTCCTTCAAGAAAAAAAACTGGATGAGATCCTCAGTTCAATTAACTACTAACAACCAAAAACAGTATGTAATTTAAGAGTCATCAACAATTTACTCAAAGCCCCTGTAGAGTTCTCTAATATTAAAACATCTTCAAATCTTAGTAATAAGACTGACTTTGGATGAGAGGAAACCAAACATCATTTAGTAGTCTGTAATTCAGAATCTTCAAACCTGATCTCACCAACTCAAGAAAAAAACTACATATGAGCAGCCAGCATGAAATCGTGGTAGCTAATACAACACACTTATACAGTATCTAATTTACTGTGTTCTTCTCATTAATATCACCCAATTCTCTTTTCACATCCATAAAGCTACAAGGCTACTTTTGGTACTAGAAAAACATCTATCACTGTTTAAAAAAGGGAGAAATGTCGATAGAATAGGGTGGCATGGTGGTGCAGTGGTTATCCTCGCTGAATTGCAGGACTGTAGCCATGGGTTCAGTTCCTGGGGTGCTATCTGTATGGAGTTTGTATGTTCTCGATGTGTTAATGTGGGTTTTCTCTGGGTGCTTCAGTTATCTTCCACAGTCCAAAGATGTACTTGAAGGTTCATTGGCTCCTGGGAAAATTGGCCCTGGTAAGAGTTTGTGTGTCCTGCAGTGGACTGGCATGCCATTCACCAGAGTGTGCTGTATCCTGCCTTGCGCCCGTTATTTTGCTGGGATAGGTTGTAGCTCACCCCTGACTCTGTATTAGATAAAGCAGGTAGAAGATGGATGAATGTCAATACAATTGTACTTCTGTGTAAATAAGGACATACACTGAGTGAAATAAGCTGAACAATGAAAAATGGTCATCTCACCTTTATTTTTCTTGTTAAATACTGTCTTTTAATAATGTATTTCTCAGACTGAAGTCCAGTTTCTGTGGTTTTGTAGTTGGAAAGCCATTTTTGAATTTCCAGTGTATTTGAAAGAGCTTATGCATACATATACATGCATATTCTAAGCATAATATTTTAAAAATAATCAAATGGCTCACTTTCTGAACAGAGCATATTATCATCCTCAGCAAATTGGATGAGTTGGAAATCCCCGCATTTGAATCAGTACTTCAAACATGAGACCAATTTATAATAGTCATAAAGGCCTGGGAAAAAAAAAGTGATGTCTTGTTTTTTGTTGATATAACAATTTGTCTAATGCAAGAGAGGAATGCAGATCTCCAAAGCTGGAAAATCAGAGGCTCTTTATGTTTTCGTATCTCAATTAAGTGATGAGCACAGCGAGAAGGAACATCTCTGTGGGCTTTTCGTCATTTGTGCTGTTTCCAAACACTGCATGACATTTCTGCTCGACACAGTCTACTGGCTGCCCAATCTGTGAGTAAGAGCACCAGCAGAACATCCTTAATTCTTTTTCTGTTCTAATTGCAAAATGTTTTTTTTGTGCTCCAAACCTGGCTGATGCTGGACAATATTGGTGTTCTTTTCTGGCATTAGATTCTGTAGTCTTAAACGTTTTGTATTAAGGAATCAAGATATTCCCAGAGCTGTAGTAGGGCTACCTAAAATTGCAACAAAAAAAGAGATGAAGGTGTTGCACTCTAGTTGTGAACAATTGTCTTTGAAACCCAAACAACACTTTATGGATATTCGGGGATACACAGTATGAATACATAAAATAAGAGATTAAGAAAGCTTTTGGATGATGAGAGAGAATACAACTCTTCTTGTTTTTTTTTTCCTGAATTTGTTTATCTATTTTCTGAACAATCATAGGGAGTAATTTTCACTAAAATCACTGGGTACTTATTTTTCTATTTGCATTTCATTAAAAATATATTTTCTTCTCCTAATCTACTTTCAAAAGCACGTATACATGACATTTTTTGTGAACTAAGCAAAGCTTCTTTCAAATTTGTGATTCTACCCGTCACTGATAGCTGATAGCCACTACTTAGCTGTCTGCAGATGGCAGGTTTAAGTTACTGAGTTTGAACACAGATGTGCTGCTTTGTCGGCAATAGATGATTGTGTTCAGCAGAAAAACCGGGGTCTTGCCTGGGTGTGGAGTTTAAGGTTGTTTATAAGCATTTGCACAGTCTGTCAAAGAAATGCCACAATGAGAAGTAAATGAATGTTTACGGAAAGAACCAAGAAGCTATGGTGCTTCTGACAGAATCAGAAACAACAACAAAAATAATATGAATCAATACAGAAAAATGTCTGTTAAAAAGCTAAATGAAATTTTATGACATCAAGAGACAAACTTTAGCAGAATCTTTGCTTTCTCCATGTGTGTGCAGCTCTCCTGTCACTGTTGGATGATTACTCAAATACAAATAAACCTGAAGGAATATTTTTATGGGAAATTTTGTGACAACATCTTTTTGTTTAATTTTATTATCTGAATATTTTTTATAGGAAAAAAAGGGAAAACAGCAAGAGTCATTAGAATCCGAAGGGAGATGTTGATTTTAATGGATAAATCGCGCTGTGTCTATTTTCACCAGCTGAAAACTCCACAGAGTGAGTCTATCAGCTTGGCACCTGCTCTGGAAGCTTCTTGATGAAGCAAAGGTTGTCTTCATTAAGAGCATTAATATTCATGACGCATGGTAATTTTGACACAGAAAAGGTCTCTGTAACCTTTTCTTGTGTGAGAATTTTTTACTTCTCAAGGAAATTACAGTCCAGCAATGACTTAATTAATGCCTGGTTTCTTCGGTGGAATTTGAGTAGCTGTCAGTTTGGGTCCGCGCTACCTGTCAAACAGAGAGAAGACTTGGGAGAGATGGATTGAAGGAGGGGAGGAGTGGAGGAGAACAGCAGAGGCCCCCTGTAAAGAAAAAACAGACAAGAAGCTCAGAACACCTCCCACACTCATTCTGTCAAATATCCCCCTTTTCTTTCTTTCCCTCTCCATATTTTAAGAATCAAATAAACATTATCATACAGTATGTTATGAAACTTAAAATATACATCTTAGGGGCTTTATAGTGGCACATTGGTTAACATCTTTGTCTTGCAACTCTGGGGCCTTGGGTTCAATTTGTAGGCTGCTGTCTGCTTTACGTTCTTCCTGTGTTCACCTGGGTTTCCTCTGGGTGCTCCGGTCCCACAGTCCAAAACACACTGGTAGGTTAATTGGCTTCTGGGAAAATTGGCCCTGATGTGAGTGTATCCATGTGTGTGCCCTGTAATGGACTGGCATCCCATCCTGGGGGCTTGTACCTGTTCCTTGCTGGGATAGGGTCAGCTTCCCTGCAACTCTGTATTGGAGAAAATGGATGGATAGATGTACATTTTAGGGTTTAATTTATGATTGGGCCAGTAATAATAGTTATATACCTATTGTACATAACTGGAGTATGAATGAATACACATTTTTTTCTGCTTTCATACAGTATACTGTACAAACATCAAAGTGTTTGCCAATTAACTATGATTTTTTTCTATCTAGTCACTGTATGAATATTTTGAAATTGGAAATTAAAACTAATGTAAAATCTTACATTCTTACATTAGTCTTTGCTGCACTTTATCTGGACACCAAGACCAGGTTTTCGGCGCCAACTGGGAAACTGACAAGTTCTCAGCCCTCGGTAGTAAGAAGCTGTAACGTCAGACTTCAAAATCTAAATGGGTTGCGAGCTTGTTTCAAAAACTCATTCTTCAAAGCCTTTGAATCTCGGGAAGAAAAAAAACAAGAAGGAGATATCCTTGACTGTCCTTTGATGGAGGCAGCTGAAGATTTAATGTTACAAACATAGTCAAAGGCACTATTTGCCTCGCGTAAAAACGTGCAAGGTTTCTGAACAGCACCAGGCAACTATACGCAAAAACCAAAAGCATCTCTGCAGTCATTCATTGACCGATTGTATTATAAATTTCCTGCAGGTCTTGTGAGTAAATCTTGTATCACAGATTAACTGTTCGCATTTTGTCCACTGGTCAGATGGACAGTGACACAGCTACTTACTTGACAGGTTTTGTTAAGGAATGGAACAGCTCTTCTCCAAACCTGCACACTTTCCCACCTGCCTTTTTTCCCCACCTGGACACAGAAACACAGTGGGGGAGTCAGAGTACGTGCACACACACAGGCGCACACATCTGCACACCAGCACAGGGTCTAACAGGCTGGGCGCTACATTTTTCCTAGCACCAGACAGTAAAAAATTTGAACATAAGGTAGCATTTCCTTTATCATGTCCCATAAAAATAGCAATTTGCTGGAGCCCTTGTAGCACAATATGGAAGGCGGTCTATTTTACTGATAATGTAGAGATGACAGATAGGTCTGTACTGGGAGGTTTCAGCTGCGTCTTGTTGCCGGTGTAATAAATTGCGAGGAGAGAGAGGAAGAGAGGATCGTGTCGGCTCTGCTCCTCCTCCGATAGCCATATAACACAGCCCGGCTCCGTAATTATACGCTGTGAAAATATGGGATTAATTAGACTGATACACTGAGGCAATGCAGTCTCATTAAAGGCTGAGCAGCATTTTCACAGATATTGCCACTCAAAGGAGGACGCTGCTAATGTGAGAAGACAAAGTCTTCTCTTTTAGCACTCCATGCTTATTATCTTACTTAAGGCCACTTAAACAAGCTCCCAAAGGTGCCCTGACAGAGAGGCCCTCCTGCGCACACATCCCTTTCGTTATTTCTTTACTTCGCCTGCTTCAGGAAAACATAGGGAATCTGTCTGTGCTGGAAAGGCGGATAGAAGGGGACTCTTGGTTTTGATTAGCCACTAAACACACAAAAGGGAGAGCCTTTCAAACAGATATCTATGGCTGAAATAATTAGGTTTGCGAAAACTCCCTGCCAGTATCCCCGAGCTCCGATTCCCTTTGGCTGGAGGAATGTGGAACATCTTTCATGTTCGTTTTCCATCGCGGCTCCATCGAGTGTTTTCTTTTCTTCTTCCTGGCACTGTCCAGCATCTGCCTTATTCTGTTTTTAAAATATTAGATTGTAATATATTTCAAGCTCAATTGACGGCTCCAGTGTTTCTGAGGCTCTGTTGTCGTAATGAGAGAGGATATAATATAAATTCTAATTTTATTGCCGCCATTTATCATGTGGGAGCTCAAGACATTGAGCGCTCCAAACGAACACTAAAATAATTAACAAAATACTCTTTACCATGACAGATTTCACACCATGCTGTACTACAAATTTAAGTGTATTAATTTTAAAGTAATCTCATTTCACACATTCAACTTTGTAACTGGAAACGTTTGGAGAATCTGCCATGTACTAACTTAAAAATTGGTATTTTCTACACGAGGACTATTGATCCCATTCACAGGAGTCACTAAGATCTATCATTACAGTTTTCATTGAAGCTGGTGAAGGGATAACTTTGGGACTGTCATTGCCTATAAAGTGCACACCACATCCTCTAATCTCTGACAATTATGTGGTCATTAGGAATTTCTATAAACGCTATCCTAAATAAGGAATCGGATTACATGAATAAGACCTGTACAAGGCAGATTCGAACACAAGAAGAGTTACAGATGGAGGAGGTCTGTTGGCCCATCTAGTTCTTTTCACTGCTAGCAGTTATGTGCTCCAAGGATCTTATCCAGTTACTTGATGGAAGATGGGGTATCATCTTCAACAGGATGATTTGGTAGCTTGTCCTGGCTCCCACAATACTCACAATGCTATTTGTAAAAAAAAAAAAATTAAATCTACAATTTTTAAAGCACTTCCCCTAGGTTTCCACTTGTGTTTTCTAGTTCACACTTAACAGCTGAGTGTGAAGAAATTCACTAGGTTGATTTAGTTAATGTTTAAGACTTTAAATGCTAAAACCAGGTCCTTAATAGTCTTCTCTTTTTAAGGTAAGGTAAAACATTTTTTTAGGCTGAAAGTGTAGTATATTTCTTTAAGCACAGGAATTTACTGTATCTGACTGCTCATCACTGGACTGATGTCAGAGCAGGATTATATATTTTATAATGTGGTGACCGAAAGTGTTCTCAATATTCTACGTGAGGTATTACTGGGTCATTAAACAATGTTGACATAACATCTCTTTATTTAAATTCTATGGTTTTAACTATACATCTTATTTTTTATTCTATATTTTGTGCTATTGTCATTTGAACTTCAAGATAAGGTTCAATCTATTTAGTAAGTTACAGTGAGAAGTTATAGTTAAGTTATAGAGCTTCACTACTTTATGATACCTTTATAATTCCTTGACATTTGAATGAAAAGAAGCCAAAAACTGTTAAGGGGTCTTTGCAAAGCTTGGTAGTAAAGGCATTCCTTTTTCATTTAGATTTGCATGTTTACAAAACTCTTTCTTGAATGCTTTTGAATCTGTCTTTGACAAAACAACGTCAGTGCTTTTATACTTAAAGAGTGGCATCAGACAATTCTACTAATTAAATTCCATGAGAGTCAAAAGGATTATTCAGAGTATCTGATTCAACATTTTAGATTTGTTTTACTCTTTGATGACCCTTATCAATAAACTTCTGTGAACCAGACAGCTTTCCCCTATCCGAGTGGCAAGAGCCCAGAAAAATGAGGACCATTACTGTCATTGAAACTGCAAACATAATGAAATAAATAATATAAAGATGTAGATGTTTTGTATATTATCTTTTTAATACAATTTTATTTTACAATAATCTATTAGACTGCAGACACTCAGTAATAAGACAATTATTTCAATTTAGTAACATTAGGTTTTAAAAAACTACCACTTGTCAGAGCTGTTTTGGAATTATGAGGCCAGATGACAGCTGGGCCACCTGCTTCACTGGAAATCAACTACTGCTTCGCTCTGCTTGCCATTACAGTATGAGGTGCAGCAGAAACACATGCCATGAAGCTGATAACAATACACAGCACTCACAGCGTGAAAGACGTTACTTTATTGATTCTTACATAAAAGCAAATTGCTCTGATGTTTTGGCCAACATTGCCTTCATCATTGTCCGTTTATGTTTCCTTTGGAAGGTTGACACCTGAAGCCCCAGGTCCAGGGTACTGTGAGACTGCATAGGTTTATAAATCTCCCATAAACTGAAAGTAATGAGCATTAAACTTTTCTATATTGCTTTTCCAGCCTAATGGCGATGCTATAAGGACTTTTAATTACAAATGAAAACACATAGTTATTTTTGAATCACACTCTTCATATACAGCACTATTGCAAACTACAGCTACACCCTCATTAAAAGTACCTTTCTGCTAAAGAATGGATGGAGCTCTAGCTAATCTTAGGCAGATAATTACATTTTGTAAGATAATCTATGGATGTGAAACAGATGACAATCAAATACAGCACTTTGACCAATAGAAGAACAACTCAACTCAAGTCCACCACATTTGCACACATTAGCTCTTCACTACAAAGTCGTTGCTCACAAAATTAGGAACCCCCACAGACCAGGCGCATCTTAAGAAACCTCCAACCCCTTTGCACCCGTCCCCATGTAAGTTACAATGCATTAAAAGACAACTGTGGTTTTATAAACATGTTGTAAGTAACAACAGAGAAAACAGACCAAGCTGTTTATAAGGTCTCTCTCCCTTTTATGGCAAAAGACAGGGCTGTTGTTGAATCTTCCACCTCCATCTTCTTTGACATGACCAGTTTCCTTTCTGGGGGGGATGTGCATATTGCTGTATTTATCAAGTCCTGACAGCAGCTCTCCAACGGATATCACCTGATCCTTCCCAATTACGTGAGCATTTTTTTGGCAGTTGCACTGGTCCTGGTGATGACTGGAGGATGATGAGCTAGCAATAATATCTGGGCAGGAAGACACAATATGGACGTCAAAGACAGCTGCTGGTACAGCCGCTGAGTACAGTACTGGCGATTGTATTGGTATTGGCTATCCCGAATTAAAATGATTGTGATATTTCACAAGAATACAGACTGATCAACCCAATTGCAAAATAGTAAATCAAACAGATTTACATATTTTAGAGAGGTGGTAAGCCTCGCACATTTACAGGTGTCTCGGATCATATCATATTTTAACAGAACCAACACAATAAAGAGAAAGACGTATTTGGGAACATAATAAAAGATTACAAATGTAAACACTATTTGGCCCATCTAGCCTGATCAAAAATGATCTGATTCAACCATATTGGAAAGATAGCCAGGTTGTCGGTTTTCACAACAAGGCTGGGTATCTTGTTCCAGACACCCACAACTCTTTGTGCACAAACTGCAGCTTGTATTCCTTTTTAAATGTTCTTCCCCATATTCCTTTCACTTGTCTAATGGTTCATTGCTGATTTTGAAGAAGATATATATCGCTCAATCCACCTACAGACATGTCTGTCTGTCTGCCTGTCATTGTTATCCCCTCAGAATTTAGGCCTGTGGTATTTGTACCGAGGGAGATTAACAACACACAGCTTTACTGTATTGGTAAAGAACAGCATAATTAAATAATGACTCATTGTTGTCATTCAATAGAGGGAGAGTGCTTGGCACTTCTTGCACTCCATTAACAGGATACTATCAATCAACTTCAGAAAATCAATATCAAAATTTTAAATCTAATAAAAATCAAAAGTCAATTAATCACAGAAAGCTAATCCGATATTCATAATTATATTTTGAGATTGCAGTGCTATCCTACCCAATCATCCTTATAAGCTCCTAACTGACTGTAAACACCTATTACTGCTTTAAATGTATTCTGTGCTTTTCTCCACTGGAACATGAGCAAGGTATACTCTGAGATATATCCCCTACATATCTGTTATAGTATATTGAAGTGTTCCCATGCTCCAGAGTAATAAAGCACATTGAAGCCATAATAAAGGCGGCTAGCTATGATAAATTTGCCATGGTTAATTTTCAATAAGGATTGCAAGGCCATAATAGGGGACATAATGGTCAACCATAACTTTACCAACGTTCTCCTGCTAAGAGGCATAGATTTCAGAACAAGAAACCTGCATTAAGTCAATGTTATTCAGCCCCAGTCCTTGCTTGATACCTGATGCTTAATGCTTATTTCATTCAAGCTCTTACAGATGTAATCCATCCTTCCATTTTCTAACTGCTTCTTCATATTCAGGGTTGCGGTGGAACTGGAGCCTTACCCAGTAAACAACGGGGTAGTGATGTAATTACTGAGGTAATTAGTCTATTCATTGGACCTGTTTAATCCTTTGCTCAGATGACGAAAGGAAGAAGCCTGTTAGACCTCTTGAACTGAGGCCTTAGAGGTCCACATGTGAGAAACAAGGCGTTTCAGAGAACTTCAAACTATTGAGGGGTTCAGTTGGTAAGAGACTGAGTAAAAGATCTGACTTTACTTCACTTAGCAAAGGGACCAACTACCTGGCCATGAGGGCAATGTGATCAGAAGTACACATACAAAGCAGGAGGAAACAGATGAAAATGGCAAGGAGAGGGATGGATGCTACTGTGTTCAGGAGAACTGTGTATATAGAATAAAACAAAGCACAGAACAAAACAGACTCAAATACAGCAGCATTTGGAATAGTTAGTTTAGTTGATCATACAGGGTCAGAGACAGATGAAAAATAACTAACAAAGCCATCTGGAATTGTGCATTTGTATGACAGAGCTCCATCTTACTGGATCTTTTCCTGTGCGCAATTGCTGGTCTCCATCATAAAGCCTCAGCATTTCCCACGTCTGTCCTAAATCAAAGCATGTTATGGCTTCCTCTGCCCATGCATAATCATGCTATAACTCCACAGCCAAAATCTTTGCATCATTTGAAGAGGGTGGAAGACAGGAGGAGAGTCAAGTTTATAACATAGAGCATGTAGTGACAAAATGAAATGTGTAGTGGTTCTGCAAGTGACAAAAGTAAAGCACAGCACTCATGCTCTGTTGTACAACAGGACTCTATTATGCCTGTAGGCACTGACCAAGCAATGGCGCTATTAAATCACTAGTCTCTCGTTATTGCAGTCCATTGAGACGATAGTGGGGCCGTAGCACACTGGTCTGAAATGGCAGGAACTGAAGATCAAGATCTCTAATGTGTCCACAAAAAATGTCAATAACAAAATAAGTCTTAGCAAGTCCTAGGAAAAAAAAAAAGAGATTCAAGCATATTCCTTTCCTTGATGGGCAGCCTAAACCAAAAGAGTAGAATTGGTTTATATGTACTGTATATGTGCTATAGAAAAACAGAATGGCTCCCTTTACCAATGAATTTGATCAAAAGCCATAGACATCTTAAACAACATCACAGTATATTTAGGTTATGGGCATCAACAATTTACCCAAAAGCCACCACTAAGGTTTTCTACAAATATTTCAACTATGACTGTTTTTAATCCAGTTTAGTTTGGGTGGAAAGAAACCAAGCTTGTCAGTAATTAGTTTATAATTCCCATAGATCTGAACAACAACTCCAGGTATCCTACACATTTACCATCTTATCTATTGACACATCATTTGTTCCTTTTTACATACCCATAATGCTACAAGGCTGCTGTTTGCACTGAAAAATGCAGATCTATCAGGATTAAACATACAGAACATAGAGGAATACAGAATTCTGAGGAATACAGAAAAGAACAATTCAAAATATCTTAGACTTCTGCTCAGCAGCAAATTACATCTTGGCCAAATTACAAAGTAGAAACCTTACGTAGTTAATATCATTTGAATCTAACATGTTTTCTGTGCATATTTAATTAAAACACAAGACAAAAACCTTGACATATGTATCCGGTACCCACTAACTTGTTTACGAATGACTGGCATGCAGCTTTAGTAAACTGGAAAAAGATTTTAAAAGTGCCAAACAGCGGCAGCCTTGTCTCTTAACCCTTGCTCTGTTTTCCTTTCGGAGAAGTCTTCAGCTGAGGAGGCAGTTGAGCAATGCACAACTCAGAGCAAGGAGACACATGGTTGTCGTACTGCACAATACAAGCCCAGAGAATAAAAGCCCACTGGCATAATTAGAATGGCATAATATGGCACTTTTCCATAAGAACATAATCTTAAAACTGATGATCCCAGCCCACAGATTTGACTTAGTCTAAATGACGTACAGTTTTTGCAGAACATAGGATCATTTTATTGTTTGCTTCCTGCTTGCATGGCATGAGAACCTCATACCTATAGGTATCTTACCTTTGGGGACACGTCTTTATTGATACAGTACATTACCTCAAATTATCTTTTTTTTTTTCCATAGAATGGTGTAAGCCTAAATAAAGGTAAAATGTCTACCATATTATTTTATATTTTGTTAGCATTTTGGTTGGAGAGGGTAACCTCTTTTCACTGTTTTTTTCTGTTTTAGTTCTAGATTCTAGAAATAAAATGTGTATTTTTATGTGTTCTAACCCAGCACAAGTAGAACACTTTAACAAGTTCACTATCCCGTCAAATCAATTCACTTTGCTACAGCATGTTATAGTGCTAAAAATGAGTTTCACTGTACCCCAAGAAGGCCTTCATGAGTTGATAAAATGTCAAACTGTTCCTCTTGTACACTTTCCAAGGTCTTTTCAGAAGCCTGTCCTGAGAAATTTGGCCTGTGGTGCAACACCAAGGCCTTCAAGAGGCTCTGACTTGTCAACCTGGCCTGTTGTACCACACCAATGCCTTCACGAGGGCCTGAACAGTCAAATCAACCCTGACGTATATCACTAAGGCCTCCTCAAAAGCCTGACTTCCAATTGTGGTCTCTTTTTAAGAGCGCTACAAGCACTGCAAAAAAAAAAGACCATTATTTTTAGTAAGTTATAATCTTCAGCATTAATTAAATTATCTGCGGTTTTTCATTCTCGGGTTTTCAATTTTGCGTACTATTGAAAAAAAAAGGAGCATTTATTTTTTTGCTCCCTTTTTCTTTGGCTTTTTTTTTTCAGTGCAGCAGATGCTGTCCCATTTGTACTTCCCCTGACATTCCTACAGGGATTGCTTAAGGATTCAGAAGCCACAGCCAATCCTACCTTCAGCTCATGGATCAAACTGACACTTGGTCAGTATCAGCAGATTATGAACTCTGGAGTCTGACACCACCGCATTGTTCTTCCATCTAAATATGAACAATAAGGCCCAACAAATCCCACACTGACAGCTTATTCTCCCTTATCACTCCTGCCTGGCTTTACTGCGCAATTTGTGGTCCTCTCCTCTCGGCTGTGGAATTGTATTCCAGGCTCTGAGGGCCTGTTAAATATCTTAGAAGTTGTAGGTATTATCATGTGGGTAGCTATTCCTTAATAAGAGTACTGATTTGGTGTTCAAGCTATTCATGTCAGATAAACAGAGGGATAAATTTTGTTATCCACTGCAAAGAGGGAGCACTGTCACAGGAGAATTGTGTGGAGCGCTTACCAGCAGAAATTAACTGGGCCCTTGGGAGCTCTGATTTGCACTGGTCCCACAAGGACTTTTACTGCGAGGCCCAGCCTGATACACTTGTTAAAGAAATACATACAATGACTGTATGACTCTACTCTTTAAGATGTCTATTGCTATAAGATAAAAAAAAATTAAAAAGCACAGCTTCCATTACAAGTGCATTATACACCACATTTATGCACAACTCAGTCCTTGTTTTGCTACAGCATGTTATAGTGCTAAAAATGAAGGGAGTTTTAAGCAGAAAAGATACAAAACACATTACATTAATACCAGAACTATCCACAAATACAAACTTGCATTTTCTCTTTTAGGATTATGAAACATAAAGAGCTATACTGGTTTATTTGCAATCTATTTTGCCGGAGAGAAAATAATGCATGAACCTTTATATTAATATACTGTACCACAGCGAAAGGCATTTTCACTGATGGTTTACATTTACACAGCAATATTAATTTAAAACAGCAAAATCAACACAAATTATGAACAAAAATACATTAATCCTTGGAATTAACGTAAATTGATTCTTTTGCAAAAAAATATGTGCAGAAAGCGGTGATGATGCAGTTTCTGGATGGACACAAATACCCAGATACTTGTACACCTAGGCATCTGTTAGTGAGAAATCATGCCTGCTTTATAATGAGTATTGCAGTACATAACTGCATTGCAACTGCACATGGACATTGATCTACATGTAGTTACAGGACAACACTGGTACTTGAAAAAAGAACTGCTTTTTCCTGACGAAGAAAGAAAAAAGAGCAAAAAAGTAAAGGAGTTTTATTTATTTAGATAAAACACTGGAGAAAATGATGTGTGAAGTTAATTTAAAAAGCTTAGAGCTGACTGGGTGAGTGAACTGAAAGGCTTAAAGGTACATATCTAAGATTAATCTAGAATTGGTATGATACACCATAGTAGAAATATCAGATTACTGGAGCCAAGAGGGTCTGTGTCTATATGTCACAACATCGTTCAGCATAGTGTAGCCACAGACTCTGGCTGACGTGCCTTGAGAGCCAGTGGCAGGACCTGATGTGACACTGACCCTGGGCTACTTCACTTTGATAGGACTGAAAGGGTGAATAATCTAGTTACTAATTATTATTAAATGTTTGTGTGTATGATACAAACTGAGAGATTCCCAATACAACACAAGGGTGTAGTCCTACAGGGAGATTCAAAGACAGTGGGGGAAAAAATATTTCTCCTTCTGTCTGTTGTTGTCCTTTGACACAATAATTTTCTGTCCATAATTTCAGCTGTCTATTTTCAGTAGCTATCATCTGTTTGCTTTGGTTTGTTAGCAAAGACATACATAGACCTTAAAACATCATAATAACCATTAATATGTTTTTTATATCATTCAGTTATATTGGGATTATCCATTGAACACAGCATACTCTTTCCTACAATATGCAGTGGAACCCAACACCAATGCCTAAAAGTTGATGAGTTGTCAAATCAGCTGCAGGCAATACCAGAGATGGGATTCCTGCTATTCTCCACAATACAGTACCCGTGTAACAACAACTGAGCTTGGCATCACCATTGCTGGCAGGAAGCATGCGTTCTGAGTAATTTGCAAAACTCCTGGCCAGAAAAATCATCAGCACAATTCTGACTTCCATTGTTCCTGATATCAGTTCTCACTTTGTGATGTGCGCAGGCAGCGAACAGAGCGCACCCTTGTTAACACAGGATGGAGGCAGCACATTAAGTGTCACCTTCTCTCTATCAGTGAACAGTCTGTAGTAGCTTTTATGAAGTAATTCGGGGTATCCAACTTGGAAGGGCGGAGAATCCAAAGAAATTCTGCTTGGGAGATACATGAGGAGTGTAGCTGAAAAGAGAGTCTAAGATGAAAAACGAAGGATAAAGTAATGAAGTGCGGATGCTTAAGTGCCAGGAGTGTTAGGAGCAAAAAGCAGGAAAAAGAAGCTACTGCATTAGGAGGTGATTATGATGCAAATGGAATCACAGAAACCTGATGAATAGAGAGTGATGGTGACAAACACAAAACTAGTAGATACACAGCACTCCAAAGAGACAGGAAAGATGGTAAAGATGGAGGTGCAGTATTACACATTAAAAGAGCATTCAGGCACCGGAACCTAACCTAGATGAATTAAGATTCTCAGAATTTATTTGGAGCTGATTAATAAAAACACACTTTAGGACTATGTGTAGACCAACAAAGTCATACATCCATCACGATGCAGTCTTATACAGAGAAAACAATCATTTATGTGTAAAGGGTGAAGTTGTTATCATGAGAGATTTTAATTTTTCTCACATAGATTGTGAAGAATTGTCAGTGAACTCAACAATCGATAATGACATTACAGAAATGGGTAATGTCTGCTTTCTTAGTTTTGCAGAAAAAGGAATATGTTTCCTGTCATTCTGAACATCAAGATCAATGAGGAAGTAGCTAAACTGTTCAGGAACAGTGAACATAATATGGAATGTTTTAAAGAATATAATGTTGAAACTACACAGAAACAAAGTTTTACAATCTGAGGAAAGCAAACGAGAAATGAGGATGGGATGATAAGAATGGGGCAGGTGAGATGTGGGGATACATTTGAAAGACATTCTGCTTGAAGCACAGAACTGATTCATCTCTTGAATAAGTAACACATGTTAAGAATGAGTGTCCCAATTGGTTTCATAAATCAAAAATATGTAAGGAGAAAGAACATCAAAAAGTTGGGAAAAAAGAATAGGATTCAGTTAAAGAAATGAAGTACAATAAAACTGCAAGTTTATAGAAAATATTTTAGTAAAACTGATAAAGAAAAAGGCATTACAAAAGGCTAAAATACATATAAATACATACTAACATATTTGTACAATATTACAATAGAGAAATAAAAAGTATTTATTAGCGTGGCTGAGATTGAAACTAGAAGCACTTAAGATCACAAAACTCCAGGGCCTAATGGCATTTTACTAGTTATACTTAAGAAAACAAGAGATGTTAATCACAGTCCATTAACAAAACTCTCACAGCAGTCTTTTAAGCAGGGGTAATACCTACTGACTTGAAAATTGCTAATACAGCAGACATCCACAAAATGAGTGAGAAAACAAAACCTAGTCATTACAGACCTTACTTCTAGATGGGCTGAATGTCCTCCACTTTGTTATTTTTCCTCTCATGTTAACTTCTTTAGTGCAGACTGCTTACATTTGTTTCTGAACTGAATGCTTCTTTCTTTCTGAAAAGGACAATTTCTTTTAAATGACATTTTGCCTTCAACAATGTTTGTCATATTGTGAAAAGTGCAAAGTGCAAAGTGAAAAGACAGCACAAACAGATAATAAGCCTTATCCTGACCCTGTTAAGGAAATATAAATTGTGAATTTGAAAAAAACAAAAATAATAATAATAATTCCTTTCATTAAACTGCAACTTGTATCTCAGCGGAACCCAAAACACTTCCTATAATCAAATGGAGACCCAGCTGCCATTCTGCCCCCATGTAACAGGGTTCAGAGCAGTGAGCCTGAGAAGTGACATCCCCCTTCTGAAATTTAGACAAGGTGGAATCCTACCGCAATCGAGAACCTGTAGTTTACAAGTGTTTCTTTCCGGAAAAAAAGTATATCTAGTTTTTTTTTTTCATTCTTTGTTTTGTTATTAATTCACTTTTCCAGTTGCCCATGTCCATCTGATGTGGCCCCTCTATTTTCACCCATGTGCATATTGCCTACTTTTCCAAACTATTTGTTTCGATCTATCAAATACTGTTTCTAACATTGACTAATGTTCTCTCCTCTCCCTTCCTTTAAATGGCACTTCTGCAGCTCACATAGTGTCATAGTTTTTAACCTCAGAGGTGCACCTAAGTGCATTAGTGCCACGAGGAGCCTGACGTTTATCTTTATTCTCTCTGTCTAAGTGGAAAGGAGATGTAAATGCGTCACATTCATTTGGATATTACAGACTGTTTTCAAAACTGGAAATGCAGTGATGGCCTAGTTAATGCAGTCTCTATTCACTGGTGGATTCGCGCTCAGGCTCTTAACGACATTTGTAACAGCAGCAGTGACAGAGAAGAGGGAATAGATGAAGACGAAGAGGGTCAGGAACAAAAAGAAAGGATTATGTACACAGATGTATTCTTTTTTTACCTCTGAGTGAGAGTCACCTTCTGCCTGCTCAGTGCTGAATAAAAAAAAAAAATCACTGCAGATGAGAGGCAATGCAAACGTTCAAGTCATTGTTCCTTTGCCTGTCGCAGTGCCTGCTGTGGGGAGGCAGCTTGGACACTGAGCTCCTGGCTGGAGGGTCTCAGGTGAGACACTGCTGCAGTACCCATGCATAAGGCACTTTTCCCAGAATTGCCCCGTAAACCCCCAAACCTGTTTTGGATAAGCAAGTAAAATAACTAGCCCTAAAACTTCAGATATTCTGTTTAAAGAAATGTTGGCTTTCATTTGAATAGGATATCAAACTTTACATGATTACAGCTGAACTGATCTACGAAGGGCCAGAGAAATGCTTTGTTATTCATGAATAATCCTATTATTGCCTTATTAAACAGGAAGTGTGAGATTATTTCTATGCTTTCTCATATTTATTTCTATAGATCAGGCAACATTGCAGGCACAATGAGTATGTGCGTCCTGCCTTCATGCTCTGAATGAACAAGAATGAAATGACACAGAAACGTGACTACAAAAAAAGTCTGTCTCTGTTACATCATGGTGTCTGTGCAGTAGTTTGCTGTGGGGAAAGCAAGATTTACGTTTGACAAAATGAGCAAGTCGATGTTTGTAGCACTAGTTTGTATTGCCGGGATAGACTCCAGCATTGCCGTGACCCTGTACTGGATAAAGCAGTTAGAAAATGGATGGACAGATGTATCTGACCTCTTGTACACAAAGTCATTGTGTCATATGACAATTATCACTAGTCTTTGTTGTACTCTATGACCATAAGGTGCATTAGCCCCCTTTCACATAGTTTCTAATTGGCTGGAGGGGTAGACAGGTTTCTCCTTCTATTCTAACAATATTCCTTGCTTTCACCTGGTGTTCCTGTTAAATTATGTCTCCAATCATTGTCTCTCACAGCAGGATAAATCGATCTAATCAAGTGACCTCACCATGCCTTAAAATATGTTGGTTGCTCAAGGGGAGACTTTGTAGCCTCTTCCTTGGCCTCGTAAACATTGTTTACCTGGAGCTTTCCAACACTAGGACTCATGGTGCAGGGGGAGGGGATGATAGAGGCTCAGACTTGGATTACTGCTGCTGATGTTGACAGGGCTGTGTTACACTGGACTCCACTGGACTGGACTGCATCCTTTGGAGGGGAGAGATACCACTAATCAGAGAGGGAGATACCACTGAAAGGAGAAGGGGAATAGTTGGACCAGAAAAACTCAAGTGAGAAGTCAAAGGGAAAATCCAAAAAGCGAGTGATGTACAAGCAAAAATTCAAAAACCAAGCAGCACACAAGGAAAACAAGGTGGCTAAGTAATGACACGCTAAGACTGAGCACAATAATATTGGAAAAGGCAGGTCTTAAATAGCCAGTATAAAATATGTTCAGGTGGGATTGATTTCTGTCCATATCTTGTTGTCACGGCAATGGCCTGATAGGCCATTAAAATGTGTTAACAAAAAGACACTGTTCTCTCATAGCCTGTGAAGCTCAATAAAGCTAACAGTTCCACACTAGCTACAGCCATCCATGTATATCAAAATGTTCTCTCAAGGGAGTGGAAAGTTTCTTTCTATGTAAGCCATAATATGAAGACTAGGCTTTTTCTATACAACATGCCTGATTGAAAACTACCCACAGTTGCTCTCAATGAAGGTGAAAACCTTGTTAATTTTTGCCCTCTGGACAGGAGGACTAATAGAAAATAACAGTTTCTTAATGAACTGGTGAAAAAGCCCATGCCCTGGTTGTGACTCGTACTGGCTGGGGGTTGGATGTTGCAACAAGGAAGGGAAACATTTTTTTTGTGCTGTTTCCTGGCATTGTCCATCAGACATTGTGAAACATAAATACCATTTGTATTGGTCGCCTAAGTGGATCAGACATCTGGAATAGGACAAAAGCAGGTTTACACAGTTGGTGAAGCTATATCAGCTCTAAATACATTAAAAAGGAAACTAATAACTGCCTTCCCATCTCTTCAAAGTAGAAGCACAGTGCAGAAGTTCTCATGTGCTTGGACTCAGACAGAGAAAGTACAGTTCAATGAGTTTGTAGACAACATATGAGTTACATGTGATCAGCTAGTAGGTTTTAAAAACTGTCTAAAGAACAACAACAATTAAATAGCTAAAGGGGGTTTTAGTTGTGTGGTGTCCTCTAAGAATGACCCAGATTTACAAATTGCAGATATTTTAAAGTGCTTTGGCAGGCAACAGGCCATTTACATTTACAATTAATTGATTTTTTTACACCAAGGTTTTTGAACAACGCCAGAGTCCTGCTCTGAGGTGTACTAACCAAAATGATTTTTCAGAGTATGCACAAAAGAAAATCAAAAGCAAGCAATCGTGGGCCGCAGTTTTTTTTTTGTTTGCTGTAAATGCAGTATTTTCATATCCAAACAAAACTCCAGACTTGTGCAGAGTGGGACTCCCCTCCCCCTCTTTCTCCTCCTGTTCCCAGTGCCCTTTTCCGTCTCTCCAATTATAAAGCAGCACCAGGTTTTCATCAGCCATCTCCGTGTCTCCAAATGGCTTTTCAGTGCCAGGCCTGTCAGGAAATTAACTCATCACGCGGTGACAGCTGCTAATTTTTT
Organism: Atractosteus spatula; assembly: GCF_055471065.1. NCBI lineage: Eukaryota > Metazoa > Chordata > Actinopteri > Semionotiformes > Lepisosteidae > Atractosteus > Atractosteus spatula. The sequence continues at coordinate 27,873,832 of NC_142717.1, read as the reverse complement.
CCCCTTACATGTCAGACGGATTGCCTGCTGAAGCTAATAATGAATCACCAATCCCTGATTAGAAGGTGCTTCAGAAAAAAAAAAACAACTGTGATCTGAGCTAACTTTTTTCTTAATATAAAATGATATCATTCTAGTGCGAAGCTGAAAGAAAAGGATTGGATTCCTCAGCAAGATGAAACAGGGATAGGCTGTCTGACAGATATGTGTGCCATCTTAAATTACAGGCTACCATTACGTGGTAAAATAAGGGGAATTTGCAGCCCTTTTTCTTCCCTGCAATTGAATGACTGTAATCCACTCACCAGGGCCAACATCATATTACTGCATTCTGTCGCTACCCTTTTAATGGAGGCATTTGTGTCAAGGCTGATCTTTTGATGCCGATGCATTACCGTATTTACCCTGATCTGTATAATTTGTTTTTTTTTTAGCATTTTCTTTAAAGTGCCGACTCCCTTTTATTCGCAGCCTCGCCTTCAGATGTTTTATCTGCGCTTCTATTCTTTCACCAACATTCCAGATTCCCTCCCTCCGCTGTTGGTGACTTCTGTGCTCTTCTGCCGAGTGTTGCACAGATTTGGCTGTGAACTCCACAAACCCTGAATTTTAGTTATCAAAGAGGAAACTTCCATCATCAATCTCTAGACCCTCTCATGTGTTCTTCTGTTTCTTTGGCTGCCACTCTCTTTTTACGATGAGTACTCGCAGACTGCTGCAGCAAAATGTCAGCTCGTGCAGCGTGACAGATCAAAGCACTGTGTTACCTCTGTACACACTACACCGCATTGGTTGCCAGTGATCACTAGCGCCAACTTCAAAACTTTGCCTATAGCTAAATATGCTCATAGCAATAGCACTTAGTGAAGTAATCTCCTTCTGCACATTCTCCATCACGTCCTGGGATTTGTGCCTGATTAGTGTTTCAATCACTGAGTGCACAGTTGCTGGCTAGATGTTCAGGCACTCAGTATTTACCAGATTACAGAAGTTGTGTTCTCAGGAAGGACTAAGAGGCTCTGTCTCTGATTAGAACCCCCCCAAAAAAATACTGCTTTCCTGAGGAACACATAAGAAGTCCTTTACTCATTTGCTTTCCTGTACAGAGAGATTATTTGAGCTTATTGTTTCTTTAATCTTGTGAATATGTCTACCCTTTTAAGGTGGTAAAGCACTTTAAGATTTATAGTAAGTGAATTACAAAATAAAATCATAATAACACCAGTGAGAATTTGGGGTCGGCAGATTAGGAAAATTCAACACTGGTACTGGAGTTGATGTAGCTGAGCCAGGTGTGGAGTAATGTGTTCACGCTGCTTATTATCAGAATCCTGACAGTTTCCTGAAAATATTCCAATGAAATGCCCATTATCTTCGCTTTAATATCAGATGACAATGGTTCCACATTTCTCCAGAGCTCTAAACTGTCATTGGCCTCTACCTGCTGTCTCTTCCTCTGCTTTGCCAGCGCAGGAAATAGGACTGGTGGAACTGGTGGGTGGAATGATGAGCACTGCCAAAAAGCCAGAAGGTACCTATACAGTTGTAACATTACCAAAACAAGGAGCATCTATAGTTGGCTACTCATTTTGCAGCCCTTCTCATCCACCTCATTGTGGTACTTTGATGAAATAAGCTCCTAAATTGTTATATCGGTCCTGCTAATTATCAATTAAATAATTGAGAAGCAGGTGCGATGGAGTGGGCACAGAATGAGTATCTTTGGTATAATTGCTCAATTTAAAGCAATTAAAAAACAAAAGCACTGGAAATAGTGCATAATACAATGATAATTTTTTATATTGTTATTATTTGTCAAACAAGTGAACGAAGAAATACTCAAGTTAGAGAAACAAAGTCTGGATTCTGATAATTTGACACTAACATATAAGAAAAGATAAAGCAAAGTCACAGCCTCATTGTCAGCCTGTCGCAGGGGTGGCCTTTTTTGGTGGCATTTTTTGACTTGTAACACGTCAGCTTTCATCAATTTAGTAAGTTAAGTTATTCGATTAAATCAGGAATGGCCTTGAGAGCTTCAATGTGTTGGTATTTTCATTTCAAATGATCTCTGGAGTGCTTTATTAAACAAAGCACCTGCTAGTTTGAACTAAGACTGTACTAGAATCACTTGTGGAAAATATACAGTCCACATCTCTATTAACATTAGAATGAGCCTCTCTCTCCTCAAAAGCAGGCTCTCTAAATATTCCACAGGACCATAAAAAAGCTGTTAGGACTGCTGGTTCATGTTACTATGTTGCTCATACTAGGCACATGCAGTAGAGAAAAAAAAAACAAATGTATATCCATTAGCTTTGTTAGAATGTTGTATATTTTTGCAAATGATTTCAAGCAAAAGTTGCAAGCCTAGCACATGTCCTATTGTCAGTGCACAATCAGGATGTGTTGTGTTGCTATTGCTTTTTTAACTGCTAATTTGCTCGGGACCTCTTGGATGTCTCATTTTTTTAAACAGTGCAAATGGTTAGGTTGAAAATGAGAAAAAAAATATCAATGTCTGCATGATAAGCATTGGATCACTAGTTCAATTAAAAAGGCCCGAGAGCTTTTGCGGAGTGCAATACAGACACATTAAACTTGTCCTAAGATGTTAAAGTTCTTTCCAGAGGCCATAGTATTGATTGAAACCACCAGTGTTCTGTCCAGTCAGAGTCAGACAGGGTAAATCACACAATCTATTAGTCTTTCAGTCTGTACCTTTAAAAACATTAATAAAAGAGGAAAAATCACTATGAAAACAAAATGCTATAGGCTACTGTGTTACTTAACAATTACATCACAAAGTATAAAATTAATCCTCTTTCTACTCTTTTTTAGCACAAATTATTCTGTTTTTTTGCTAATTGAACAGCATCCATTCTTGCCAATGATGTTGTTTTACACCTCCTAGTATTAACTGCTAGCCTAATTAGTAAACAATCTCAAACTGTTAAACATAACACTAGAAAATAGTTATTGAACCTAGCAAATGAAAAGGAAGGCCCTTCCTTTTTTCCCCAAGCATGGTTAAAACTCATCATTCTGTAAGTCTTCACATCTTCTGTCCTTCTGTTGTCCACAGATACATTTTTCAACTGTAACCTATTTGTCTACATTTCTAACATCTAAACTGAAGCTTAAAAAATGAGACCACACAGTGGTGTGATTACAGATTTCCTCTTTCCTTTTGGTTTTCAGACAAATGTTAGAGTGTTACCCTAAACTTACAGCTTTTTGTTGTTTATACAATAAGTACGGTATATTAAAGGCATGCCCTATCTCCATCCCTAAATGAATTTCGTCTTAAACCATTTTGAAAAATAGGAACATGCACAAAGCTGATTGACTTGTGATTTTGCACTTTTTTGGAGTGCGAAAGCCAAAGAAATATAGCTGGTGAAAACTCTGAAAGGGGGGGCTCCTGCTTCCAGAATTAGTAGGATTTTTTCACAGCGTGCAGGACGCAGTTTCCCCTGTGACAAAACTGTGGGCACATTTCCTGTTTACTTCAGGCGCTGGAGAGTGGGCAGTTTGCCCACAGTCTGTCCACTGGGAAAATAAGGACTGGAAATACAGACCAGAGAGATAATTAAATGTCTCCCAGAAGACACACTCTTATCCTAAATCCCATCTATGCAGAGATTATATTCGGCATTAAAAAAGGACGATGCGAACATTCCAAAATCAGCTAGTTTATGCTCTCCATTCTCCTTTTCCATATTCAGTAATGACATTATGAGGTATATAAATTAATGTGTTAGTAAATAAGAATAATGTGGTATTATATATATATTATGTTTGTTATGAGGTACTTGCACAAACAAATGCTTCACTTGCTCTTCAAATCCTGACAAACTTCTCTGTAAATATCAGCATTGCAGGTCATTATTAACAGGACAACTGCAGAATGGCTATAACTGTCACTCTCTAGGATATGTTTCACATTCACCAGCAGATATACAGTGCCTTGCGAAAGTATTCGGCCCCCTTGAACTTTTCAACCTTTTGCCACATTTCAGGCTTCAAACATAAAGATATAAATTTTTTATTTTATGTGAAGAATCACCAACAAGTGGGACACAATTGTGAAGTGGAACGAAATCTATTGGATTTTTGAAACTTTTTTAACTAATAAAAAAATGAAAAGTGGGGCGTGCAAAATTATTCGGCCCCCTTGCGTTAATACTTTGTAGAGCCACCTTTTGCTGCGATTACAGCTGCAAGTCGCTTGGGGTATGTCTCTATCAGTTTTGCACATCGAGAGACTGAAATTCTTGCCCATTCTTCCTTGCAAAACAGCTCGAGCTCAGTGAGGTTGGATGGAGAGCGTTTGTGAACAGCAGTTTTCAGCTCTTTCCACAGATTCTCGATTGGATTCAGGTCTGGACTTTGACTTGGCCATTCAAACACCTGGATACGTTTATTTGTGAACCATTCCTTTGTAGATTTTGCTGTATGTTTGGGATCATTGTCTTGTTGGAAGATAAATCTCCGTCCCAGTTTCAGGTCTTTTGCAGACTCCAACAGGTTTTCATCCAGAATGGTCCTGTATTTGGCTGCATCCATCTTCCCCTCAATTTTAACCATCTTCCCTGTTCTGCTGAAGAAAAGCAGGCCCAAACCATGATGCTGCCACCACCATGTTTGACAGTGGGGATGGTGTGTTGAGGGTGATGAGCTGTGTTGCTTTTACGCCAAACATATCGTTTTGCATTGTGGCCAAAAAGTTCGATTTTGGTTTCATCTGACCAGAGCACCTTCTTCCACATGTTTGGGGTGTCTCCCAGGTGGCTTGTGGCAAACTTTAGACGAGACTTTTTATGGATATCTTTGAGAAATGGCTTTCTTCTTGCCACTCTTCCATAAAGGCCAGATTTGTGCAGTGTAAGACTGATTGTTGTCCTATGGACAGACTCTCCCACCTCAGCTGTAGTTCTCTGCAGTTCATCCAGAGTGATCATGGGCCTCTTGGCTGCATCTCTGATCAGTCTTCTCCTTGTCTGAGCTGAAAGTTTAGAGGGACGGCCAGGTCTTGGTAGATTTGCAGTGGTCTGATACTCCTTCCATTTCAAGATGATCGCTTGCACAGTGCTCCTTGGGATGTTTGAAGCTTGGGAAATCTTTTTGTATCCAAATCCGGCTTTAAACTTCTCCACAACAGTATTATGGACCTGCCTGGTGTGTTCCTTGGTCTTCATGATGCTCTCTGCGCTTTCAACAGAACCTTGAGACTGTCACAGAGCAGGTGCATTTATACAGAGACTTGATTACACACAGGTGGATTCTATTTATCACCATCAGTCATTTAGGACAACATTGGATCATTCAGAGATCCTCGCTGAACTTCTGGAGTGAGTTTGCTGCACTGAAAGTAAAGGGGCCGAATAATTTTGCACGCCCCACTTTTCATTTTTTTATTAGTTAAAAAAGTTTCAAAAATCCAATAGATTTCGTTCCACTTCACAATTGTGTCCCACTTGTTGGTGATTCTTCACATAAAATAAAAAATTTATATCTTTATGTTTGAAGCCTGAAATGTGGCAAAAGGTTGAAAAGTTCAAGGGGGCCGAATACTTTCGCAAGGCACTGTACATCTGAGTAACTTGACTGATGTTGCCAATCTTATGTCACCAGATGAAAACACTAACATTTTGGCAAACAATCACATTATCTTGCAGACAAATCCATAATACTCCTAACTAAATAGAAAATCACAGTGGTCCTGCCTAATCTACCTATAATCTGTTTCACTTTCAACTGGCCCAGTCTTTCAGCCTTACTACAGACCACTTTTATTAGTAATTGCACTACTACTGTTAATAGGATGTATGGCATTAATTAAACTATGAAGCATTCATCTGACAAATCCATAATCTTAATACTATTTCTACAATGACAAAATAAAATTGCTCATAAGTAAATACTCTTTGGGAAGTATCTAATGACTCCCTACCATGATAACTTCTTATTCTGTGATGTCAGACTTACTGAACAATACATGGGTAAGGTTGGCTGTAATTTATATTATTGTCTGCCCCTGCTATTGTTTTAAATAAATATTTTAATTGAATGAATGAAAAATACACATTAGTAATGTGTCTGGCGGGGAAGCCCATTTTCACTTCTTTCCTGTTCTTCAACATACAGTAGTAAGAGCTCAGTGCTTGAGAGTGGCAGCAGGAAAATGACATTTCAAAGATTTCTCCCCTGGAATCTCCTTCTTGTCAGAATTGTATAATAGGCACAGCCTGCAGAATCCATAATTGTACAGATGGCGCGTTAATTTCTTGAGAGTTCAAGGTGCCACCAATTTTCAGATGAACCCAGTCTTTGTTTGATGGCAGCGTATGTCCAGTCATGCTTGTGAATGGCAGGGCCTTACAACAACTTTACAACCAGAACATTTTATTTTGGCAACTACAGAATGAGACGCTTTTTAGTTTTTACAAGCTACGTGCCAGCCATGTATGTTTGTGTGCTTTCCTGCTAAGTCCTGTCAATTCATCTGCCACAAAACACCAACAGCCACACCGCTGGCAAGCAGGCGAGTGTCTTTCTTACTCACAGCCTCTGCCGGCAAACCAGCACCCGGCACGTAACCTTTATACAGCCATCTCCCATTCCCGATGTGAGTACAATCAGATGTTCTGGTTTGACACTGCAAGCTACACTGGTTTTATGAAGGATTAAATGCCACCTGAGACATATTTATCCTACATAAATCACTAATGGTAAACTGTAGCATGTTTGTGTCAGCACCGCATAAAGCAGCTGAAAGGTTAACCCCTCCAGACTGTGTCTGGTGATGCTCTTAGCCAGCAAGGAGAGACAGGCTGGGGCTGGAAGATCTGTAGCTGACTGACTCTGGGGATTATTAGGGATACAGAGTCAAAATTAGTTACCAGGCGGAACACGGTCAACTAAGTCTGCCAATTTCTGTAAACCAGGCCTTTAACGATTAAACTCTTTCTCAAGCTTTCAGCATCCTGTTGAGGACTGAGAGAGGAAAAGCCAGGCGACCTCTTTGAAATTAGACATGAAGTAGATTATTCGGTCTGGGGCCAAGGTCATTGTAGTAGTCTCTATCTCCCGTGTTTTTTTTTTCTCTGTTCACACCAGGAAAAAGTTCTCATATCAAAGCTGACAGAGAAAAATACCAGCATTCACATCTGATTCACTCATCCCTCTCATGTATTTGGATGTACACAAAAATGGGTGATGTATCTCTGTTCTGACCTCTCAGAGCCAGACATACGACAAGGTGCATTTGAGACTAGCTTCAAAATTCAGAGATGATATTCCTTTTAATGTCTTCGCTGCAGTGCTTTTCAATCTGTCACTGCAGACACCACTGGTAACACGTTTTAGCATTTTATAGCTTAATACCTCTACTATTGCTTCCTAACTAGTATTAGTAACAAAAATAATTTGGCTTCATTTTGCAAACATACAGGTTCCAAAGAAGCAAAAGCAACGAAAAATTCCTGTAATTATTTTTTTACAGGAAGGGATGCATCTAGTTTCTTTACTCCATAAACTCTAGGAAAGACAGGAAAACAAGCAATTTCTGAAACATGTACAAATTTAGTCACTGAGCCTTTTTAGACCTGATCCAAGTTAGGAAACTGTATTAGTATAATTCTGTCAAATTAAAATGAGCACTACCTACTGTAAATGGGAGTAATACTGTTTCCCAAAACTATGCCTCTATTGTATAAAAATTGTACATTAACATTATTAGCAACTGTACATCAGGCCTTGCCTGATCCACAACCCAAACTGCCCAGTATGGATACACTCTGGGCTTCTCAAATATCATTTCTATTTTATGTTTTTTCAGTATTACATTAGTGTTGATGCTACTAGCACTGCTCTGGACACAGAAATCTACTTTAATTCAGCAAGTGACATGATGCAATATTTATTAGATTTTGTGGTAAGGTTTCTATATAAAACGTTCAAGCTACAGTGTCTTCAGAAAGTATTCAACCCCATTGATTATTTCTCGTTCTACTGTCGCAAAGTCAAATTAAAGCATATTTAAATGGGATTTTTTTCCCACTCCTGTAGAAGTACAGTAAATCACTATAATGTTAAAATGAAATAAAGTATTTAGATGTCTTCAGAATTATATTAACAATTAAAATCTGAGAATTACTTAATTGATAAGTATTCACCCCCTTTATTTTAACAACATAAATTGGGTGAGGTTTTCAATTATCTTGAGAGATCACACTAAACACGTTAACAAGATACATCTGTGTTCATTTTGAATCCACCTGTGTTCAATTGCTTGATTGCACAATAAATATCACTGTCTGTGAGGCCTCACAACTAAGACAGCAGATCAGATCAGTCCTGCTGTCATGAAGACCAAGGAGCTGCCTGTGGAACTTCAAGATGAAGTTGTTAGGAGGAAAAAAGCTGGAGAAGGTTATAAAAAGATTGGCAAATCTTCTGACCTTCCTAGGAGCACTGTGAAGTGATTGTAACAAAATGGAAAAAACATGGCACACCCCAGACACTACTAAAATCAGGCCATCCTACCAAATTGAGCAACCGGACGAGATGGGCAATTGCCAGAGAAGTGACCAAGAGGCCAGCTACAACACCGACAGAGTTGCAGAGCTCTTTGGCTGAAATGGGAGAAACTGTCCAGACATCGACAATCTCTTCAGCACTTCACAGATTCGGCCTCTTTGGGAGAGTGGCTAGAAGGAAGCCACTTCTGAGAAAGGCCAACATTAAGTCACGCCGGGAGTTTGCTAGAAGCCATGTGATAAAACCTGAAACCTTTTAGAAGAAACTTTTGTGGTCTGATGAGACTAAAGTTAAGCTCTTTGGCCTGAAAGCACAGCCCAACACCCAGGTAACACCATCCCTACCGTCAAGCATGGTGGTGGCAGCATCATGCTCTGGGCTTGCTTTTCAGCAGGAGGAACTGGAAAGCTTGTTGCTATCAAGGGCAACGTGGATCGAGCCAAATACAGGCAAACCCTTGAGGAGAACCTGTTTCAGTCAGCCAGAGATCTGCCTTTAGGGCAAAGATTCATTTTCCAGCACGAGAATGACGCAAAGCACATGGCAAAAACTATCAAGGAATGGCTTGAAAAAAAGGTTAGTATTCTGGAATGGCCCAGACTTGAATCCAATTGAAAATCTATGGTATGACCTGAAAACTGTTGTCCATCGACACTCTCCAGCTAATTTGTAAGAGTTGGAGCAAATTTGCATTGAAGAATGGGCAAAAAGTCTACAATCTAAATGTGCAAAGCTATTGCAGCTAAAGGACTATGTACAAAGTATTGACTTGGGGAGGTGGGGGGGGTGTCAATACTATTTTAAATGAGACATGTAAGTCTTTCATTCTGAAGGAACGAATGTTCCTGAATAAAAAATATTCTGTGATTCATATATGTGTTGAATGTATTGTTATTGGGAGAAATTATTTAATTATTTAATTTTAATACTGCATATAATTTGAATGTGTTCAAATTTGGGGGTGTAACAGGAACAAAATGTGAAAAAATTCCAGGGGGTGAATACTTTCTGAAGGCACTGTATTTCTAATTAGCAGGCTCTTTTGTCAGGTATTTAAATACAACCATCCTGCCAGAAAACCCATGTAAGTCATCGTGTATAAAGGGGAAAGACATGACTGAAAAAGCCAGTCAAAAGCCTTTATATGCAATGCAGACTGGTTCTAGTACTAAAGCCAGTTGATCCATTTCAAACAGTGCTGTATATTGTAGCGGAGCTAGTTTGGGCACGGTGACGTCATCACCCTCCCTGCACGTAGCAGGGAAATCAGCCGCCTGGGCTGGGGGAGGTCTCCTTTAGCTCACGTGGCTGGTTCCCTGTTGCGTTACACCAGAGACCCGGGTTCGCGCCCAGGTGTTGCAGGATGAACCGGCGGTGTGGAGCGGCGAGGGCACAATAATCGAGCGGCGAGGGTGGAGTCATGAGTGGGAAAACCTGGCCTTATTGTAGTCTATATGCTTGAGCATTACTGTTATAATGTAGTTGTGTCCATTCTCCAATTGGTCTGCAAATGGGAATTCAGTCATCACACTGTGAAAAGTCTATACAGGTAGTCCTCGACTTACAACGTATGTGACTTATGACCACTTGCACTTACGACAGCCGTCCCTTTAATTATATTACTGTACAGTACTGTATATTATTTTCGTGTCCTGGCATTTGGTCGTAACGTCTAACATTGATGACATCAGCCTGCGCGACACCGTGCTGCTGCATGTTATTGTTTGGGTGGTTAGCAAGTAAATGGCTAGCAAGCAAAAAAATGAGTGTTCTGGTGGTGCCGATAGGAAAAAAACTAACGCAAAAGACGATAGATTTTAGAAATGAAAGTGAACATAATAGTGCAGCATGAAAATTGAAAATTTGTATCGACAATCGCACGAGACTTTGGCCCTTCTCATTCGAACCATATCCACAATATGAAAGGACAAGGAAAGAATTTGTAAAGCAGTGAAAGCATCAGCGCCTATGAAAGCTGCAATAATAACGAAAAAAAGACAAGGCCCTATTCATGAAATGGAGAAATTATTAGTGACTTGGATGGAAGATCAGATCCAAAAGTGTGTGCCTTTAAGCCTTCTAGCAATACAGGCTAAAGTAAAATTAGTGAAAAAATATAACAAATCCGTATTACACAATGTAGCATTTATGCATGTTAATTCTTTCCGCATCCGTATGGTTCGTGGAGTATCGCGATACATGCGATCGCAAATTTCGACTCGCGACATCAGTTTACGACAGGGTTAGGTTCCGACGAGGTTAGGACTACCTGTACAGAAAACCTGGCAGTGCGTTAGTCTTGACTACTATGGAGTCAATAACTGGAAAAGTGGCTGGCATCTCTCAAGAAACCTGACTGAAAACAAAAGGATAATCATGCATTTCATGCGGGGTACTGCTTGGATGTGAGATCACGTACTGTAATCAAGAGCGCCACTATAATCTGTTCCAATACTTTCATAAGTTGCATGCTAAAGTATGAATTTGGATATATTCTGTATATGAAGTGTGTCCAGCTTTTACACCTTTTCATGCAAAGCTATGGGCGTATCAAAGATGCTGCTAGGATTGACCATACTGCTTTATTAGCGATGGTGATGTTGGGCAGTACTGCAGAAAATCAAAGCTGAAGCTATCATGTGAGGTGGTGGAGAAAGCCTGAATGAAGATATGGATAGCAATCCACTGATCAGCTGGACTCCCTATCAGTGACTGGTCAGCATGGCTTTAAAAAGGAATTGTGCATTTTGGGGAAAACTTTGAACATGGCCAAAAAGCCTCAGCTTTTGAATATATTTTTATTCAATGCAAAAGAGATCAATTGCATTTGCTTTCAGTTAATGACTGTAGAATTAAGTAAACGATTGTGTGTGCTTGAGTCTTTAATGACCATATCTTCTAAACTGTTAGAGGCAGAGTTGACTAAATGCTACAGTACTGTACCTGCCTCTGTATTACTCTGTTTTTTTCTAAGCTAATTCTGAAGAGATCATGGAAATGTCTTAGTAGATTTGACAAGGGTTGTCCCTTACATACCTGTACACAGATAAATGTGCCAAAAGAAATTTTAGATTAATTTTACAGTGCATTAGTAAGGGTACATATCAATGATAACTAAATAATTAAATGAAATGTAGAAGCTATAAAACACTCAATGATTGTAGAAACAATAAGAATGCAGGTCTTATACTGAAAAATTGCCTGTTGTACGGAGCAAGTTTTAACACACTGATTTTTATCATTTTGACAAAAATCAAAACCAAACCACATATTTATGCCACACCAGTCCTTTATTAATTTTGTTTGATGAAAAAGTTTTACACCTTCAGATATGTTTCTCCTCTCAACAGCAAGTAACACTACAACATCTCATCTCATCCAGGTTGGAAGTCACTGTACTCTTTTTTCTCATTTCTCTGTTGTGTATAAACTAATAAACTAAGCACATATTCTACTGACGTCTTCATGAAATACAAACAAAACAGCTTGCAAGAATGGAGTTCAAGCTAAATAGTGTCAGCTGCTATTAAAAAATAACAAAGAATACTATTATACTTTCCCTTATACAGAGCACTGCAAGTAAATTATATGCTAAAAATAAATTTTCCTGCCACTTTCTGTGTTAAGAATCAAAATACCAATCTATCGGTGTCTGCACAGAATTTAAAATGCCAAAGTTGTGCTGAATGTGATTGATTTGGGCTACATCCTTATGTCATTTTATGACATGTACACTATCATATTTGGTTAATTCCTTAGTGTCTGGTTTTTATTCTGACAACTAAAGGTATTTCCCTGTGTAATCTGATTTTTAAAGTTCTGTTAAAGCACAGAAATTGATATTATCCTGAGAATTGATCACACAGATTTAAAAAAGAATATACATTATCAAGAGTATTTCCAACACAGTACCAAAAGAAACTTCATTTCAAAAAGAAAAAAAATGCTAGCTCATAGCTTAACAACATAACTGGAATCTCCATCTGCATACTGACTGTGACTCTAGACATGTCTACTGCTCCTGCATCACTGCATTCTCACACTCTTCAACAACCTGTTCTTGAGAGGTGTGGTCTGAGTACACCACCATTCCTGCCAGCTGCTCGCTCACCATTGCAGAAGGCACCACATTGGCATCCACCCCTTCAGTGCCCACCATGGCACATTCTTCCCCATGGTACACAGCTGATTGCGAAGGGCTTTTGTCTGGTGTGTCCTGGGAATATACTGTCCCCTCCACCTGCAGAGTGGAATCATCTAATTCTGTGACAATGTAATGTGTGTTTTCTCCGGAAAAATTCTGGCTGGAGTTCTGGACCATTGCATGCGCTATTCCCTCTGTGACAATGATTTGGGAGATCTCTCCATCTGAGCTGACTAGGTCCATGTGCTGACTGGGCATGCTGATCACATGACCGTCTTCTTGCATGATGATCTGAGATCCTTCCCTGGCCACCATGTGAACAGCTCCCTCGTTGTTGACGATGACCTGCGTCAAGCCCTCCTTCATCAGCTGGCCGGCAGTAGCCATGTCGCACACTGCAAACTGCAGGACCTCTTGCACTACCTCTTTAAACGCTGACCCCTGAGGAGCGGGCACTGAAGACGACTGCACAACCTGGGTGACGACCTCCATGGGCTGTGCTCCCTCCTGTACCTCGTGGAAAACCTGCATCTCCTCTGTGGAAGGCTCGTCGGACATCTCAGTAGTTACAATCTCGCTCTCGCAGGGCTCCCCACTAGATTCGTCTTCTACTGCCTTGGCCAGGCCCTGCTGCTGTTGCTGCTCTTTCACAGTCCCCAGCTCCGTGACAGCACACAGCAAAGCATCCAGAGCAGAGGAGGTCTCTGTGGTGTGGACTGTTGCCTCCTGTCCTGCCATCAGCTCCTCACAGGAAGCCTCTTCCATTGGAGACTCTACCACCACCACTTGGGTTGTTCCTTCTGGTATCTCTATTTGCCCAGGAATCATGCTGCTCATATGAGCGCTGCTACCGCTTGTGGCAATGACCTGGCCATCTTCTGTGATGTGGACCACCTCAGTGACCTGTCCTCCCATGGCCAGGGTCTGGAGTGTGGCTGCAGCAGATTCCTCCATGGAGGCATCGATGGCGTACTCCCCCCCATAGCCCTCTGGGAAACCTTGGATGATGATGACCTGCTGGACAGCTTCAGCCTGGGCTGCCAGCGGCTTTCTGGAGCTTCTCACCACCCTCTCCTTCGCATGAGAAGAGTCGTCTGAGGCCCCCGCAGTGAACGCAGAGTCTGTCTCCACAAAGGAAGCTCCCTGGCCTTTCAGACGGCATTCAAAGGACTTGGAAACAATTCCTAAAAGAGAAAAGAAAAAATGAACAGGAAATGAGTATATATTATATTTTGTGCATTATATATAGGGAACACAGCAAGTGTATGAGTGTTACTAAAAACGGAACAGTCTAAAATATCAATGGCAGCACTCAGAGAAAGGGTCATTACTGCACCACAAAATGCTTCCCAAGAGACAAAAACTGACCAAGTACAAAAGTTTCTGCAGGAAGACATCAAAATCAAGAATGTTTTATTAGAAAGATGGACAAGAATAGGTCAAGACTGAAGTCAGAGGAAGAGTGCTGCAGAAGAAGTGGATTATTAAAGGGTGATGATACTTATATCTGTGTAACATATTTTAATGCAGAAAGCTTAAACATGATATACCGTACATGTATGCATGTTTGAGTTTAGTCTACTGTATATTATTATAAAAACTCAAAAATGCTAAAAAACCTACATATTATAGTAGCAGTCACATTTTACTTGCACTGTGACCATTTTGCCTTGACCAGTCAAAACTTAAACCTACAGGACCAATCCAAAGAAAAGCATGGAGAGCAATTCTGTCCTGCAGCCCAACCTCTGTCTCAAGTCTTTGCTGTCAGATGTGGGCTGCAGTGCTACCTATCTGCTCTTCCTCCACTTTGGGAATAATGAAAGAGAAAGATATTGAATTTACAGTGATCTCCAGTATTTCTCACATGTATTTTTGGATAGGGTTCCAAGTTAGCGTGCCGTGCTGGGAGAAGTGTTGTCCCCTGGGATATGGTTATATCCAGGCAATCTCATTATGCCACCTAACCTGGTTGGAATCCAGAGGCAGCTTAAGCCAGTTTTAAGGCTGGTGGAGTGTTCCGCCTAGATAAACAGTGCTGGTATTGAGACGTGGACGAGCACCTTAACATAATCCCGGGCTGGAACCGTCACGGTCACACGCCACAAGAACAGGACTGCAGATAACAGCTTCTTTCCCCCCTTCTGTCCTGTTCTTCCTTGCCTTCTTTTTTGATTCAGAAATTTAATAACTTCAAGTGCTGTCAGAGGGGCTTTGAAAAATGGCTCCTATAAAACGTAACGGCCTCAATCAGGCTGTTGAGATTCACCCACTGATGATTCCTCCATTCCTGCCTTAATGAATTAATGTTGAAATATGTGGAAGTTCAGGAGTCATTAGAACTAATGTGAATTGGTGATTTACTAGAAATATTTTTTTCTCGTATTCACAGGGAGACTGCTGCTACTGACTGACATATGCAAATGTTTAACCCTATTAGTGGTGGGGCTAGCCACTGCCTGTTGCATCAACATTCAGTGTCAATAAATCCTATCGGATTTAAATGCCATTTGCCATTTTATTGTGTAGGCATGTGTAGATTTATAATCACTATAATATATTTAAAAGTGTGTAGATCTCTAAAAGTATCCCAATCATCTAAAGACATATTTCTTACAGGATTTGATTAATGACTGTTAAAAACACCCAGTTATTCAACAGTAACATAAAATCTGCATGTAACAAATTAAAAAAGTAATTGTGGCATTTGTGACACATACAGTGAGTATAGAAAGTCACCACCCCTTTGAAAATGTTCACCTTTTGTTGCCCTAAAGACCAAAAAGAAGACAAATAAAATCAGACCTTTTCCAGTTGTATTTACAAATTGTACCTTGCAACATCCAAGTGAAAATAGAAAGCAAAGTTTCTGAAAAAAAAGTAGAAAAACTGGGTGGAATAAGAGAACACCCCCCTGAGTTAATACTTGGTGGAAGCACATTTTGGTTGAATTACAGCCTTGAGTCGGTTTCGATACATCTCTACCAACTTTGCACACCTAGAGGAAGGAATATTTGCCCTTTCCTCCTTACAGAATTGTTAAAGGTCAGTCAAACTGCGTGGTGACCGTTGATGGACTGCCCTCTTCAAGTAATTCCAAAGCTTTTCGATGGGATTTAGGTTGTGCCTTTAGGTCCACTCAAGGACATTCAACTTCCTGTCCTTCAGCCACTGTATGGTTGCTTTGGGTCATTGTCATATTGAAAGGTGAACCATCTTCCCATTTTCAACTTCCTGGCTGAGGAGTGCAGGTTTTCTTCATGAATTTACCTGTATTTTGCACCATCGATCTTCCATTCTATCCTGACAAGTGCCCCAGTCCCAGCTGAGAAACACCCCCACAGCAGGATGCTGCCACCACCATGCTTTACTGTAGGAATGGTGTTCTTTGGATGGTAAGATGTATTGGGTTTTCGCCAGATGTACTGTTTTGCATTCCGGCCAAAAAGTTCGATTTTAGTCTCATCTGGCCACAGCATCTTTAAGGCGTTTTTTAGCAAAACATAAACAAGACTTGACGTGGCTTTTTCCTTGCCACCCTCCCGTACAGGCCAGATTTGTGGAGCGCTTGTGATATTGTTGTCACATGCACACAATGACCAGTCTTTGCCATAAAGGCCTGTAGCTCATTCAAAGTTGCCATCGGCCTCTTGGCAGCCTCTCTGATCAGTCTCCTTCTTGCTCGGTCATCAAGCTTGGAGGGACAGCCTGATCTAGGCAAGGTCTGGGTGGTGCCATACGCCTTCCACTTCTTAATTATGGTCTTGACTGTGCTCCATGGGATACTTAAAGCGTTTGAAATCTTTTTATACCCATCTCCTGACTTGTGCCTTTCCACAACTTTATCTCGATGTTCTTTTGAAAGCAACTTTCCGCCCATAGTGGATTCTTTGCTTTGAAATGCACTTCCAAGCAGTGGAATCCTCTAGAAACAGCTGCTTTTCTGAACTAATCAAAATCACCACAATTGATCACAGGTGGGAGCTAGTTAGTTTGTTTTGTGATCTGTAAGGTGATTGGTTATACCTGAGCAAGTTTACAAATGCAATTGTAAGGGGGTAATTCACATATCCAAATAAGGTATTTTACTGTTGTAATATTAATTAATTTTCAGAATGTTTTCGAATTTTATTTTCGCTTTGCTAATATGGGTTACTGTGTGTAAATAAAAATGGAACAAGCCTAATTTAATTTGTTTTTATTTTCAGAGTTTCATACAACAAAAGGTACTTGTTCTTTTAATTTGTTTTTGAATGTTGGCAACTATACAGTAAGTGAAGTGTCATATCTGCTTTTATATATCTGATAGTTTGTACCTGGACGTTTGTGCATCAGCTAGAGTTTTTGATTCATTGAAACTTCCTTTTCCATTTTTAAAATGAGTGACAAATAATTTTTGCATAGGTTTTAAACAAGAACTACAGTATGATAACAACAACAAAAGTTTTCACTTTCTAACACAACTTAAAAGCTAAAGAAACTGGACTTAGGGCCTTTTTCAGCCAAAAATATTTACTCAGCTGTAGTGTGTGAGTTTTTTAATTAACTGATTTCATGATGGATTCCTATATTTCGATTTAATGTACAATAAACTAACACACTGAACCAACGCTCTCTGAAAGACAGGAACTATTACTTTGTAAAACACATTTTATTGGCAGACCAGCAGAACCAACAGACCAGCAAAACTTTAAGAGACCAAAGGATTTTGCAATAAATTTTCCTAACAATAGGGAATTTTCTGTGAAAGTGAACACAGACATAATTGCACACAGGGAACACAATTAAACTGGGAAACGAGAATGAAGGTAAAGTAAGAATAGCACAAATTATGACAGATAATAGTAAATTAACACTTCAATTTTTGTCAAAAAAGTAATTATTTCTTTAGCAGCGCTCCAAATGAAGTGGGGGAGGATTTAAAAAAAGTCACAGACCTCAGATAGTGCTAATTGATGCCTGCAATGCATACCTTCGGATCCAATGTTTCACAGGTGTCGGAAAGATGTAAATGACACCAAAAACGGCAAAAAAATCTGATAACACTTTCAAGTTCTGATTCTTCACATCAAACTCTTAGAGTGTGGCTCTGAATGAAGTTTACACAAAAAAGCAAAAGTGTCAATGGATCTCACTGACTGGCTGAGAACTGAGGATACCACCTAAGTTAATACATGCTCTGGGACCTACTCACACCCAGGTCTTAAAATCAAAGGTATAGCACAAACATTAAAAATACCGGTTTAAAAAGTCCAGAAAAGGTTATGGTACTGGCCTGGTACTGTTGTGTAAACCTTCTGCATGATCAAGTTCACCACTCAGCTCTCCCATACAATGGATACAACAGGCTGATGTTGTACAAAGTGCAACCAAAAAGTAATGTACTGTATAAATTCCTATTTATATGCTTAGCAGCATAAATGCATTGTCAAAAGCATCAATTGGCTTGCTTTAATTAACTTCTTAACATGTTTGCTCTGCTGAAGACAACAAGGGTGTTCTTTTTTGCAACTTAAAAAAGGGGACAATTTAAGAAAAATGCATTACGCCAGATGAAGAGGGATTATGTGTAAAAAAAAGATTGCTAGTTAAGAAGCAATCATACATACTGTAAGCATTTCAACTTTTTACATAACTAAGAACTGAATGACACTATGACAGAAATATAGTGCTACTCTGTAATTCTGACTCATCAGCATCACCACAATAACAGTAATCTAATGGAGAGGGAGAGATGCAATAGTATTAATCCAGTTCTGATCAGAGTACTGGATAGATTTTAGAGTTTCTTTAATTTCTATTTGCTTTGCCTCCCCTATAAAACAATGACAGGCACAGGCCTCTACAGCCCACCCTCTTAAACACATCTTTGCAGAAAACCGGTAATTCACCAGCTTTAAAAATTTACTATAAACCAGCAAAGAGAGAACTTTCCCCCATAATGACATCCATAAACCAGCCAAACGGCACTTTTACTATCGCCCTGAATACAGGGTTTTCTGGGCTCTCCACAGTCTAAAAGGTTTGATCACAGCGCATAATACTCTATCGGGTTTATAGAACAATCAATGTTCCATAAAATGATGCATTTATCCAATACTTGGCTTTCCGATTACTCGTGTATGAAGCTGTAGGATGAGGGCTCCAAGCTACTTTGCAGTACTTGCAGTGTGGAACTTATCTAAGACTACTTCAACAACTTCATCTTCCTGGTGTCAAGCAATTTGTTTTAAAGCCCAGCGCTGACTCAGAAAAAAAAAAAGAGAAAAAAATCCTGTAATAAAAATTCATGGAATCTGTTGGAGAATGAAAACTGATGGCGCTAGAAAGGTCACACTGCATCTGTGCTAAGGAGGTCAGGGGTCGCTTACAGTTCTAAAGCAGACAGTATATTTTCATGCATCATGTAGCAGATAAAGATTTTCTGAAGAGGCTTGTCTGCAGAAGAGGCATTAAATGTGTTTAGAATTGTCCTATGTGTTAATCTCCAGCTTCGTGTCATCTCTATTTGGTAGTTTGTGTGTGATCTGCTTGATGCATAGAGCTGCCGATTAAAAGTGTGAACAATTCCACCATGCTCTCAGACGCATGCAAAAATGATTTCTGACTCCCTTTTTAAAATATGTAATGGGATAGGATGTTAATAGAAATGTCAGGATTGTTTTTTAAGAGTCCTAAGTAAGCGTAAAGTGATTAGTCTTTCACAAATTCCTGAAATCGCTGACAGAAGCCAACACATCCTTGAGATCTTTGTTTCCAAGAATTCAGCTCCCAGCGTAAATTTATCACAGAGGAACAAGCACAAAGAGATGTAAAAACATCTGTGCAGATTTTGAGGTCCTTCAAGTAAATCAATTAATACAATTCAACTACTTTCCCATTTGTTTTTTTTCAGAATATAAAAGAATCACATGGTGCCTTTCATATAATAGCACAGTTTTCAAAAGTTCATTAATGGTAAAACTAGTGCTCATCAACAAATCAATATGCAAAACTAACTTTGACATTTTCCCAATAATAATAAAGATATTCCATAATTATATAATCATACTAATGGAATTATGATTAATGAAACGAATGGTGTTGTATGAAGTAGTGTTTACATAGTATCAGAAATGCTTCTTGCAACTTGAAACAATAACAAACCTTTGTATGAAATGGAGGGTTTCAATTCATACAAAAGAGGTTTTATGATAGGATGGTACATTATTTTATGAATTACTATGGGATTAACTACTAATTAGTAATTAGTAGATAAAAAAGTTTAAAAAATAAATCCCACATAAAGGTATGCTACTGACAGTGTGATAATAAATGAATGATAATTACCTATGTTTCATTTTAAGTTAAAAGTTATCTAAATTGTGAAATCAAGAAAATTTTAAATGCTTTGCCCTTTTATTATTTAAAACATATTTTAAATATCAAAAGGGAAGATTCTCATAGCACAACAAGACTTCATGTTGTATTCTGTATGTGGTTTAAAGGTAGCAAACTGAGTACACTGTGGATTCAGAGCTTCAGCACCGACACCCTGTGTTACTTGCCTCTCCAGTACAATAAATCAGTGCATTAACTGATCTCTGATCACTTATCTAATTTTGTTTGTTTTTCTTAAGTGAATGTACAATGATCAAACAATGTGACCACTTCATCTATGTTCCTGATTTCTGAGAAACACTACAATCTGCAACGACATTGCACTGTGTATTCTGTGTATTAATTAACATAATGCACTCTTTTTCTCTAAACTGAACTGAAATTGAAAAATTAA
The DNA here is from genome assembly GCF_055471065.1 of Atractosteus spatula. NCBI lineage: Eukaryota > Metazoa > Chordata > Actinopteri > Semionotiformes > Lepisosteidae > Atractosteus > Atractosteus spatula. Next base: position 27,853,370 of record NC_142717.1, on the reverse strand, counting down.
ATCCTCATGCCTTTTCTTTCCTTAGCACAAATTAAATGACAACGGAGGGCTCTTACATCTGAGAAATTCCCCTCGGCAACTGAACAAGAGTCTGCCCCTTTGGCTTTATGATGTGTGGACAGTTCAACTCAGCTGCTCAACACACCTGGTTATAATCTAAAGAAACTAACTGTGAAGGACTGCGGGGGAGAGTGACCCTTGATTCCATTATTAGTATTGCTCCATTAGGATGAGGTGTCATTAAATCACTATAACACAATCACCAGTCATGGCAAACTGGCAAAACAGCCCAGTTAATAGTATGTGTAGCTGGACTAAAATACAGTTACTGTTTTACTTGTCATCAGCTGTGCATTCAATGGTCGAACATCTGCTTTCAACCAAAGGAGAGCAGCTGGACCTTCAGCACAATGTGATTTGCCACAAACACTGGAACGAATCCTGTGCTAAGCTCTGATCATAACTGTCTGCTGTCTGCCACTCATGGGGGTGCCCATGGTGCCCAAGCCATCCTGAAGAGAAAGATGTGCCTATCGACACCCGGGCCCACACAGACAGCCTCAACAGACAGCTGAGGAAATTCAGCTTGTAAACTGGAAATTGAGCAATTCCCAAAAACACAACTTGCAAGAGCTGACAGAACAGCACTTCAGCGAAGATGAGAGACTGAAACCAACTAACAAACTAACAGGTCTTGTACTGGGTGGGGCAGCACTTGGTGTGAAAGATTCTCACATGTGTAAAGCAAAATAAACATTTATTAATGGGACTTCTCATTATTGGACTGACATGTTTAAGAGCTTCCCAAACAATTACTATTTTGTAATGTTGTTTTTTTTCATGTCAGCATTGGCATTGTGTTAAAGTGACATACAGTATTGGGTTTTCAAGATATAATAAATGGGAAAGAACCATTGTCTATTTGCAGGTTTAATTCCCCTAATATTTAAGGCACACTTGCACATAATGCAGACGATAGGCTGCAAACTGACACCAGTAAATGAAATGAACACCAATATATATCCATCTTCAAAGTGTCGTTATAATAGGCCTGGCATTCCTCACTCCTGCTAAAGAAAAAAACAACAACTCAGGGAAGTATTAGCACAGTTCATGGTACATCAGCTTACTCAGACATCTAGCGTATGTCATCACAGGCATGTTTTTAAAAGACTTCTGGCTTACTGAAAACCAATGACATTCAGAAATTTCTTATCTGTCATGCGTGTCTTTTGTTGTGCACAGTGTACCACAGAAAATGCTCCCAGCGCTATCTGCACGCTTTAAAGAAACATGCTGTGCTTTATGGAATATAACTTATTAGCTATTGTATTATTTGTGTTTCTTGCATCAGGGTAATGTTGCATAGCTTTTGTAGTATTAGAAAACTAAGTAAAAGAACCAAAGGGTAAAAAGACTATAGTGAAATAAAAACTATCATGTACTTTAGATTTATTTAAAATAATCTATAAAGTAAATATATATGTACACATAATGTTAATAATGTACAAATTATTCACAGACTAACTATCAATTACTCTGCTAGAGGAGTATTTCTCATTTGCATTCTCTTATATACATTCATACTGTATCAGCACATACATATACAGTATATAGTGCTAACTGATTGCATAATTTTGATTTTGTGTATTGATAGGTATTTAACAACAAAAATAATAATAACTTGTGCAGAAAAGTAATGTTGTGAGATGGGCTCGAGCTCAGCAGTCCAGTGTGAAAGTTGTAAAACTCGGAGAAGGGCAGAACTTGCATTCATAGAAGATGGAGAGAAAGGTTGGAAATCATCGTAAGACAAAAAATAATCTGCTGTAAAAAAAAACTGTGAAAATGAAGTAACCTAAGACCTATTCTCATTCAGGTAAGCGCAATGATAAGCACATACAAATAAACTCAGATATCTCATAACACTGTACATGTAGATCAGAACGAAATTAACTACATCAGCAAACAAGGATGTTGCACGTATGTAATATTTTTTTTTAACTTTGACCCTAAATCCAAGTCTATGATTGTACGTTCTACACTGTGAGCAAAGTAAATGACATGATAAACTCATCAAAATAACTCAATAAGATTCAAAAAACACATTATAATTGGCTACTCGGAAGGCAAGTGTTGAGCCACTTTAACAAGTCTTAAAGCTTCTCGAAAGCAATGAACTACCACTGAACCTCAAGTTTGATCTAATCAGCTAATTTTACAGTATGTCCAGGGTGGACTATAGTGGACTGCATCTGTAGAAAGCAGTGCTTTCACAGCACATAAACTGCGAGATTCGGGAAACTTAAGTCAAGTTTATTTCTTCAATTCCACTGGCACTGCAGGGTTTCCTTGCCATGATTTGCACTGTTTGGATTCAGTATCTTAAACAGATGTTTACATCAATCAAGCACGTTAATTGGAAGAGACAAAGAAAAAGTAAAAGTATTTTTTTCATATAAATTCATGCATGCCACACATAGGAAACCCTTTGAGACATGGGACAAAACCAGTTGGTATTGTATAGTGGTTACAAAGTCAAACTATTTTAAATTACAGAATAAAAAAATATTTGATCTCTTTTTACATGAAGCCAATGAATTGCTAATAAAACACCTGACGCTTTAAACTTGACATTTCAGAACTTTTGGAAGAATGATTCTGGGTGAAAAAACTTTGAAATGTGTCAATGTGACAAGTAGGCAGATTGACACAGGTTTCTTTTCAACATTACAAAGCAAGACTGCACAAAATAATAATAAATAAATAAGAAAGACAAAGAACCAGCCCCTATTCTATGCTGGGGACTACCAATGGCTGACAAACATTCTCACAACTCTGAGCATAAAGCAATAAATGATTAGGGCCTCCTCTTCTCCCAGCAGTGCACAGCAGAGCACATCTGTATAGGGAGCAGTGGCTCTTTTGCCTTCTAATCATGAACGAAAAAAACAAAACAAATTTAAGTGCTGTTAAGTAAAAATAGCTCAATAGCAGGAAGCACAACAGCAACAATTTTGTTTTGTAAACAACTCTGTTGTCAATGGTTTAACAGATCTCATGTCTTTTCTGAGATACAGCTGAAATTACATGTGACCAGAGCTTTTCAAGAGAAATTCCTGGAGAAACGACACCATACAAAATCAGCATTATACAAAGGTGGTACGGGTCTTATTATCAGTATAGCTGAATAAATGTGGTTGTTTAATGTATTGTTGTCCAACTAAAATAATCTGTAGAAATGTGCTGTGGGTTACTCTCACATCCTCCTGTGATTTATTAACCAAACTGTGCTATTGTTTACTGTTAATTGCTATTAAATTATACTGGAGGTCTGCAAGAGATGACATTTCAGTTCAAGAGGATTTACTGCTCGGACTGCGTGGCCCTGTGCGATTTCAAACAGAATTACCTCTGATGAATTTGAATGCAAATTTGCCACCATTAAAGAAACAAAAACCCAGCAGAAACAGGTATGTTCATCATAAGCTTGCATAGCATTAGTCTCATGTGTTCACCAAAACAATACAAATTGACACCAGAACAATGAATTCATTAGAGGGGTTACATTATCAGGGTTTAAGGATTCTGTTTTGAAATATCAAAGGGGATGCGTGTGGCAGTGGTGGAGCTCTTGTCTGTTCGTGGACTGTGGATTCCTGTTTTTAATCTGATGCTCATTAAAATGTAATGCTTATTAAACGGCACAGGACAATGGGCTGAGTGACTGAAAGGAGAAAGGCTGGCAGGCGCCACAATGTCCAGGTAATACACGAGCAGGATTCTCCCTTTTCTTTAAAACCAAAAAACCAAAAAGGTCAAAATATACGTGCAAGGATGGAGGGAAATCTTTTTTTATAAATAATGGTCTCGTTTATCAGTTTTATACTAATTACCTCCAGTAATGTGAATAATCTATTATTTTGGAGAAAGTGGGGGGGCGGTCACTATATTACATACATTATATATGTATGCTAGTATTTTATTATAACCCTGAATATCCAGAACACACACAGTTGAATGTCTGTAATTAAAAAAAAATGTATACCTGTTTCTTTAATTAGTAACCATGTTGCACGTTTGCCCTCATCTAAGGCTGGCAAAGATTTTAAACAACATAGTCTCAAACACTCTCTTTTACCTGTTCAGCTGTTACCAAACAGTGCACAGCTCACTAAAGGTGTGATTCCACACACAGATGTGATTAATCAAATGATTGTGCCAAATTCCTTGGTGTTTAGACATAAGGCACAAGATAGGTAAACTTTTGGTCTCTATATCCAAAACACTTAGATCCCCATAAGAATAAATGAAAATTTAAGCACCTATGTTTTGAATATGTAACCCTTTATTTTTTCATTGTTTTAAAAAGAAATATGAGCACATCATCTTATCATTTATATTAGTTCCATTATTACTATTAAAGTAACAATATAAGGAATATAATAAAACAAAGTGTGCATAATAAGTCTGTAATGGTATTGAGGGCTTCTGTGGCATGATAAATAATGGTACCAAAGCCTGAGTCATTTATCCGTGTCACAGGAGCCTGAGATGATTACAAGGCTTTCAGTTCATAGTTTGGCAGAGCTTGTTTGTAATAATTGGTTGTAGTTTCTCACAGCAGCTTGCACAAGCTAGAACTTTGCTTATCAGAGTCAGATCCACCGTCCTCAACCACTTTTTCTGATTGAGCAGTATCTGTTGTCAATAACATAAGAGTGAACTCCAAGAGTTCAGATGGAACTTATATAAATTTACAGACTCTTGCTGGTGCTAACTGTTTAACCACTTGTGCTGCACCTCCTCCTACTAATTGCACCATTAGTTATTGGAAAACAATACTACAGTATATCTAATACCGAGACACAAGTGTCTTCAGATGAGTTAACTACTGTACACTCAGCTTTTCCTATTCACACTTAACGAATCATTTTCAAGTTGTGAAGTTAATATAACATCTTGAACACAATACTTTGTATTTTCTATTTACTTGAGATGTCACTGGAAACCATTACATGGAACCCAATGCCTTTCATTAAAGTACTTTTTCTGTTTTTATTAAACTATAAGAGGTTGTTTGCACATTGCAGCGAGCTGCTGGCCAATAAAGAAATAATTATAGTGAGAGAATCATGTAAGCGGTGCCCCCTTTCATTAGGACTGGCAGTGAACTCGGCTAAGAGACCTCAATGTAAAGATGCAATTATTGATCAGCTCGATCAATTGCATCCCTGGTGAATATGCTTTAAGTGCTGGGATCACTCTTGTAAAGCTGCATCAAGAGAGCTGTCACACTGCACTTACAATCAATTAAAGAAATTAGCCCCTTAACCCTGATATGCTTGGAATGTGTGTATCAGCTGCTCCGCCTCTGGACACAGATCCAGTGTATCAGGAGCTCTGCCTCTGGACTCTGGACACAGATCCAGTGTATCAGGAGCTCTGCCTCTGGACTCTGGAAACAGATCCAGTGTATCAGGAGCTCTGCCTCTGGATTCTGGAAACAGATCCAGTGTATCAGGAGCTCTGCCTCTGGACTCTGGACACAGATCCGGTGTATCAGGAGCTCGGCCTCTGGACTCTGGACACAGATCCAGTGTATCAGGAGCTCTGCCTCTGGACTCTGGACACAGATCCAGTGTATCAGGAGCTCTGCCTCTGGACTCTGGAAACAGATTCAGTGTATCAGGAGCTCGGCCTTTGGACTCTGAACACAGATCCAGTGTATCAGGAGCTCCGCCTCTGGACTCTGGACACAGATCCAGTGTATCAGGAGCTCCGCCTCTGGACACAGATCCAGTGTATCAGGAGCTCTGCCTCTGGACTCTGGACACAGATCCAGTGTATCAGGAGCTCTGCCTCTGGACTCTGGACACAGATCCAGTGTATCAGAAGCTCTGCCTCTGGACTCTGGACACAGATCCAGTGTATCAGGAGCTCTGCCTCTGGACTCTGGACACAGATCCAGTGTATCAAGAGCTCTGCCTCTGGACTCTGGACACAGACCCATATACTATATAACACAATAAAATCATTAGGTAAAATTTTGCAGATAACAACTATGAGCTGCTGAAATTAAAATGCACATGTCAGACACTGTATTTGCACTAATCTTAAAACATTACACATATATTCAAACAATACATTAAAACCATCAACAGCAAGCGCAATACTTACAGATATAGACAGTAATGGAATAGATATCTCAGTATTCACGTTCTCCAGCAAAAAAAACTTCCTTAATTTAAATTCTCACATTTTGCACATATCCTTGTGCTGGCAAAATAGTTTTGGTCTTGGTATTGCATTTTTTAAGAGCTCCAATTAAAGACGTTAGCTCAAGAACTTTTTCCCCATTAAATCAGAGAATACTAACATGTAATGCAGGTCTGCTAAATGTGAACTACTATAGTCTTTGAGAGAAGCCCGTCTTTTCAAACAGCACCAGGCACCAATGTACAGCAACAAGCCCCATAGGTTGTGAGTGTTAATTCTTCTGTTCTCTCCAACTTCAGCTTAGTGTTGTCTTGGCCTTTCAAAATAGCATGATACATTTAGCTTTCAGCATGCTGTGAATTTGATATAATATTTCCTTGCATTAAATATTAATTAGCTTGATTACAGGGAGTGAATGTGGGCTTTAAATCAGACAGGAAAAGAGCTTGTGGTTTGGCACCCTTGATGTCATGGTCTGGGTCAAGGGAAGAACTTAAACCTAAAGTCTACTGGCTGCTTGCTCCTTAAATGGCTCTTTGAGGAAAGTAAAAGGCGTTAGTCTTTACAGGACTGCAGGTGACACTGCTAAGCAGATAACACAGTAGTGTGTCCACTGAGGGCAGTTCAGCCAAGTCCTGAGGGCACTTCACAGAGCTCAATCCCAGATCTGCATGGAGTTGGTCACTGAGCCACAACAGGACAACAATTTGGTATCAAACACCCACAGAGAGCTGTTTGTGTCAAAGACAAAATATATTTTAATTTTACCGGGTTCACTTTCTGCTGATATAAATGGACTAAATCATCTCAAGGACATTTTGGTGACAAAAATGACCAATTAAATAAAATTGAGTTTCCACACAAAAAAATGTGTGCCCAAGGACACACTCCACATAATGAACACCAGACCATAATAGTCTTTCTAAAGCAATTATAATAACTAGGTTTTCAGCAGAAGAAAAGATACAATAATATGACCATGCTATTTAGAGGGAGAATTACAGGATACGTCAGGAAGAGGGGTAGATTTAGTTGTTAAACTGTGGGAGAGGCACAGCTTAATAGATGTCTGTAATATAGTATTTACTGTACAATCAGCATTTTTAAAGCTAATGACTTATGCCATAGTCTGTGCTCGAACATGTTTAGATTCAGTTGAAACACATTGTCCCTCCCGGAAAGGCACAATTTCACAGGTTAAGCACTGGCTTCGGTGCACAGGGCTAACCGAGGAAGATTTGAAAAAAATGGTCACTGAAAACTTGTCATTTTATGAGGTACAGGTAATGTAACAGGTACATGGAAGAAATATTGCAAAATTGCTTTTTTTTGCAATGGTGTAAAATTTTGCTCATAAAACACTAACAAGTAAAAAGATTTTTCATTCTAAATTTTTACAAACGCTTCTCAGTAGTGTTTGTGCCAATTCATAATGTTGAACTAATCTAAAAAAGATGTACAAAATAAGTATATATATACTGTATACATTAATACAGTACATGCTGTGTAGCTAAGGCTATCAAGGAAAACTTACAATCTAAAAAACTGAATTTTCCATTAGAAATAAGCACTTATAATGTTGTAAGCCTGAAAATCACAGCTACTTGTTTACTGTACTTGAACAACTGTTCTTGTTATTGTTGAAAACAAAGTAGAGAACAATGTTTTGCCTTAAAAAGATTAAGACACTTCTTTACCTTACCAGACCAAGGCAACGAGGCAGCTATGTACAGTCTGCAATGTCTAGCCTTATAGAATTAATCCATCCATTTTCTATATTCTTCTTCCAATTCAGGGCTGCATTAGCAAGCAACAGGCAAAAGGCAAGGTACGTCCCTGGATGGGACGCCAGTAACAGGCATCTTCACAAAATCCATGCAGCTAGTTCTCCAAGTCAGGAATTGAATCTATCACCAAGCAATGCAAGGCAGCAAAGCTGAGCACTGCACCATCATGCTGCTAGCCTTACACGATCAACATGGTTATATACTGCTATACTGATACTCATATATGTGATACATACTGTACTATATACCTGTGTCAGTATAGTGTCACAGTATAGGGATTATCGGGTACACAATTCTTGTATATTGTGTCAATATAGTGTACAATGTGAGAGGCAGAGGGATTCTGAGGTGCTGCTCTAAATGGGGTTATGGAAAATGCTACACTATGTGAGGCAGAGAGACTCAGAAGTGCTTTTCTGAAATGGGTTTATACAGTATGTTGTGCAGTGTATAAGACAGAGGGACTAAGAAGTGCAGAAGGGTGGCTTTAAATGGGGTTATATATTGTGCAGTGTGTGAGGCAGAGGGAACCAGAAGTTCTGATCTGATTCTCCACACCTCGAAGACACTGTGTTCAAGCTGCCAATCAATGCTGCCTTCACTGGTGGCTCTATAATACTGGCTCATCAACACGAATGATGAGAGACGTCCCACCACTCTCCAAGTCTTCCAATGAAGCCACGCTGTAATTACTGCACTAATTACTAGGCTTGAATAACTAAATGAAGTAATCAGCCTTTGGGAGACGAGGACATAAAAGCTATGATTGAGAAAACACTGGGTATTGACCTTATCAGAGAAAGCTGACATATTGAAGCAGCCTTTCAAATAAAACGGCTAAAAAGACTTTAATTACTACAAGTTAAACAGGAAATGTTAACAACTAAAAGAAAACCAAACTGCTGATTGTGTATATTTGCCTCTTATTTCATATACAGTACATATTTTGCGCACTTTATATTTATCTTTGAGCATGTAAGTTATATATACTGTACTGTATATAATGTACATTATTTCTGAAACCAGAGGAAAATAAATTATCTACCCCATTATTAATTAGTTCTGTTTGAATTCACTTTGAATATTACAACATTTTATCACACATTTATCGTACCTTCTGTGTTATAGCACCTTACTTCACAATCTTAAAAGTTACGGAACCGATCAATATTTTATAAGATGTGAATCTGCTGTTAGACGAGAAAAAGTGAAAAGCACCACCTGAAACCTCCAGCCAACGTGGCTTTAATGCGTTTGCAACATTTTAACCAAGCTGACCAAGGCTATCGTGCAGCTTGAGTATCACAAAGTTGCTGCAAAAAAGAAATACGAGGAGGTAACAAAAAGAAGAAAAGAAACATGAGAAGAGGAAAATCTGGAAGAAGGAAACCTTTGAATGATTTCTCTGTGAGCTGTTGTGACAGTGGCCACTATGCAGGTGGCTGACGTGTGCTTGTTGAAGATATTTCATTCATCACTGCAGTGGTTTCTCAGTCTGAATCCAGCTGAAGATTCAAACTGAGCCGAGGAGGGGTCTGTATCTTTAGCAAAATAACTATTCAAGCACAAGCTTTATTTTACAATATATTGCATTTAAAAGAAAATTGCTGCTATATGTTTACTGTAAGAATCAAGTACTGAACATGTCAAGCAAGGGATCATAGAACAGGAAGAAGATTTAGCTTTCTGAAGATTGTACCTTACCTCAATGACACAGCATGGGGATATGAGAGACATGTTTTATTCAGGGCAAACTAGAATGTGGCTAGCTGTTAGCACATACAATACAAGACCATTGCATTTCCACAGACACCAAGGAAGGGAGATATAGTAGTGGAATTTAGCTTGAGATTTACAATCTTTTAAAACCCTACAGAAGTGTCTTGATTTCCTCGATTACTAGTCTGTTCTAGAGGGATCTGTCCAAGATGCTGCCCTGCCGTGTTCAGTGCTACGCACAGATCAGCAGCCTTGCACGGCTCTCTCTGATTTCCGCTGACTCAGCATCACTCTGTTGAATGGACTAGCCATGCAGCTTATCAGTGCACAAACACTTGCATGTTATTCACAATCAGGAATACAAATGTATCAAAGCGTGCATTGGAATGAAGGTATCGCAGTGTTAGATGTCATTGGAGTGTGCTTTTTTATTACAGAACTGATTTCACTCAAGAGTGCAGGACCAGGCCCGTTCACATTTAGAGGGTGTGGGATTATCTTCTTTAAGACTCAATTAAATAATTAAAAAACTGTTTTTTTTTCTGGAAGGGGGAAAATTTACAAAGAAACTTTCATGATTATCACCAATTATTATGTTATATATTGCAAAGTGTTAAACTCCACAGTATGCCTGTATTAGATGAGTTGCTTACTAGTTAAGACAATATGTATTTTTTTATTTGCACTATCATCTTAAATGTTAGAAATGGCAGTTTAATCTTTTCTAAAAGAATTCACTCATCCTAAAAGCTTAAAACATTGACAAGTACACTTCTGTACACTATTACAAGGCAAAGCTAAATTAATATGGTTATTATTACCTGTGTACATCGGTATAATAACAGAGAAGTTTGAAAAATAAAATGGTGAGTAATTTTTAATTATCCAAAGTAGGCTAGTAATTAATCTTTAATGTAAAAGAACAGAATAAAATAACAGAATACACTATATAAAATGACTTTATGGGTTTCATAACACAGGTTTTCACTTTCTTTCTGGCACTGCAGCTTTGGAGACATTCTTTTTGTGCTAATGGTTAATTAGTTTCCACAAATAATAAATATTCCTATTACTGATGCACAGACTTGTCCCAGACTCAACCTACTGTAATACTCTGAATCTGCATGGGAACACCTGCACTGCAGTCACCATGGGAAAAGAGTTTACACATAATTAGAAAATATACTTATTGTCACTAACGGTAATCGGTTCACAAAAGTCATCAACAAAGAGCCTGTAATCAAATGAACAGCAACAAGAAAAAATGTGCATAGCAAATTAAGAGATACCTTCTGTGATTGCAAGAAGGATTTAAAGTTTTTTTTTCTACCCTGTGTTGTATACATTTTACTTCATAACCACAAAACAACAACAACAACAACAACATTAATACTAATAATGAATCATTTACAAAAGACAACATGCTAATGAAGGGGTGAACTAAGGCAGGTGATTTTTGCTGAATCTTGCTAACCTGGACCTATCCTTGATATCTTTTCTAAAGGACAGAGTACAAGGAGTTTCAGTAACTTCAGCAAATTAGTAACTAAAGGATCTGCTCGAGGATCTTCAGGAACTAGTAAATAAAGGAGCTGCACAAGGATCTTCAGAAATTAGTAAATAAAGGAGCTGTACAAGGATCTTCAGGAACTAGTTACTGAAGGACCTGCTCAAGAATCTTCAGGAACTAGTTACTGAAGGACCTGCTCGAGGATCTTCAGGAACTAGTTACTGAAGGACCTGCTCGAGGATCTTCAGGAACTAGTTACTGAAGGACCTGCTCGAGGATCTTTAGGGACTAGTAAATAAAGAAGCTGCACAAGGATCTTCAGGAATTAGTAAATAAAGCAGCTGCACAAGGATCTTCAGGAACTAGTTACTGAAGGATCCGTTCAAGGATCTTCAGGAACTAGTAAATAAAGGAGCTGCACAAGGATCTTCAGAAATTAGTAAATAAAGGAGCTGTACAAGGATCTTCAGAAATTAGTAAATAAAGGAGCTGTACAAGGATCTTCAGAAATTAGTAAATAAAGAAGCTGCACAAGGATCTTCAGGAATTAGTAAATAAAGCAGCTGTACAAGGATCTTCAGGAACTAGTTACTGAAGGACCTGCTCGAGGATCTTCAGGAACTAGTAAATAAAGGAGCTGCACAAGGATCTTCAGGAACTAGTTACTGAAGGACCTGCTCAAGGATCTTCAGGAACTAGTTACTGAAGGACCTGCTCGAGGATCTTCAGGAACTAGTTACTGAAGGACCTGCTCGAGGATCTTCAGGGACTAGTAAATAAAGAAGCTGCACAAGGATCTTCAGGAATTAGTAAATAAAGCAGCTGCACAAGGATCTTCAGGAACTAGTTACTGAAGGACCTGCTCAAGGATCTTCAGGAACTAGTTACTGAAGGACCTGCTCAAGGATCTTCAGGAACTAGTAAATAAAGGAGCTGCACAAGGATCTTCAGGAACTAGTTACTGAAGGACCTGCTCAAGGATCTTCAGGAACTAGTTACTGAAGGACCTGCTCAAGGATCTTCAGGAACTAGTTACTGAAGGACCTGCTCAAGGATCTTCAGGAACTAGTAAATAAAGGAGCTGCACAAGGATCTTCAGGAACTAGTTACTGAAGGACCTGCTCAAGGATCTTCAGGAACTAGTTACTGAAGGACCTGCTCAAGGATCTTCAGGAACTAGTAAATAAAGGAGCTGCTCAAGGATCTTCAGGAACTAGAAACTGAAGGAGCTGCACAACGATCTTCAGGAATTACTTCAGTTGCTGCCTTCAGGTGCTTGTGCACAAGCCTCAGTGAAGGAGCTGCACAACAGCTTTAGTAAAGATTAAGTAAAAGTGCGTCACAAAGGGCTTCAGTCAATAGCTCAGTGTAATACATGGTACTCAGTGGCAGAAACGTAAACTGGGAAACTCCTGGTAAATAAACATAATTACTAACCATAAGTATACCTATACCCCAAGTCTCTTTGAATTGCTTAAATATTCTAGCACATGTTCCATCAATATAATCTACAAACTCTAATGTTTCCTTACTGTCACTTGTCACATTGCTGTGCCTGGTCTAGTAAAGTATCTTGAAAGAACAGTTTTTTTTCTAACTTCTATGAATTCTATGTATAAATTCTATGCAATTACTGTAGATCACACACAAGGATCTTTGAAAACAGAGGAACTATCCTTCTGCATGAATGTTATAGTTGCAAAAGCTACAAATTCCTTCCGTTTGTTTTATTACCAGGAGATGTCAAGAGAAGATGAACATTACAGCAAAAAACTGCGACCATTAATAATTGCCTTGGCTTCCAGTGTTTACAGGATGGGCATGGTTCCATAAATAACTGGATCTCTTTCTGGGAAGAGACTGACAACTTTGCAAAAAGATATGCTTGACATAAATAGATCAAGAACAGCTAGGTTAGCTAGACTGTTTTAAAAGTTGGAGAAGTAGTTGTTTGGTTTTGCTCGTACTATTTTTTTTAGTATTTTTCTCCTCTTTGATTACAGGAAGAACTGTGACCTTATCAGAAGTTATCATGGTCCCCTGCAGAGGTGTGATGCCCATTTAGGTTGAAACAGGGGTTACTACCATGAAAGCCTGGTTAGGCCCTTAACTCCCAGACTGCTTTGACAAACAAGAGAATACAGCAAGCATAGACCTGTCTTTGCTATGCAGCTCCAGTAAGCACTATGCTGTCCAAATCCACAGCTATTCTGAACAGCATATATCAATACACAGTGGTTTAAGATCTGGGATACAGTATACTGTAGGTACACATGACATGTAGTCCAGGTAGCATTAGCTGCAACAGCACAGTCTCATGATAATATCTCAATATGTTCACATTAAATTGTGATTAATTATATGTGTTTAAATTAATGTATTTGTCAAGCCGAGGATTGGGTGGACAACATATACTGCATAGGAATTTTTCATAAATGCTTCTAGCTATTCAAATATATTGCTTATTCTTTCATTTCTGTTTTTTTCTTTGTAGTCTTTAAGTACTAGCAACTTGTTTTTGCTGTTGCAAAATAAAAAAAACAACTTGTGCAAAATCCCAAGCTTGGCACAAGCCAAAGTGAAGTGTGTCAGTGTCTGACAGCAAAACAAGTATCTCTTCAGCTGTAACTATGCACAATACAGAAATATTAAATATCCACTCAAATCACAAATCAACTGTGAAACTTCCACACACTGGAAAATAGGAACGCCTACAGAAGCTGAACACAAACTGCTAATTTCCATCTGAGTAAAACTTGAGTCACAGATGTCTACAGGAGGTAATCGTTTATTTTCTTATTAAATTAACACAGTAATGTTAAATCACAAGTAATGTTTAATCACAAGTTTACATTTTAAAGGTTACTTTGCAGGGGTTGAGTGGGGGTGAGCCTGAAGTAACCTTATGTGTTTAAGAGGCAAATCCCTCTCTACCACTAGCTTCCATTCTCTGGATTAATAAATGGAGCCATCACAGAAATGTAAAGGAATGACTTGCTCTCTTACATTTACAAACCCCTCTATCAAATCCCGTGAGGTGTAGCTTTGATTACTTCAGTAATTAGCAATGTCAGATTGTTATATGGGTTTACCGGTCAGATTTGGGTTTGAAGTTAATTAGTCTTCCCTCTCTATGATTTGTTGATTAATTAGGGATATTTAGTTGGGAAAAGAGACGTTAATTATTAATCAAAATTAAATTATCTGGTGCAATTAACCAAAAATTTTTAATTTCTTAGTCAGTGTTTACAGTCATATATAAAGTGATACTGCAGAATTCAGAAGGATAATTACACATAGAATTCACGGATTAAAATATCTCAAGAAAATTAGGAATTTGTATCACATCAAATTGCAATAAATAGACACCCGCTCACATTTAAAAGCATTGCCTAACACTATGAGACAGACAGGTGGACATGCAGGGACAGCAATCTCATGCCACAAAGGTACATTCAGCTTCTCCAAAGGTATAAGCAGAAATTTAAAGTTTTCACTTTTAATATATAGCTGTTAAGTTGTCAACACATCTCAGTGAAGTGAAAATTTAATTGTCATTGTTTTAAGATTTTGTTTTTTCACATATAATGGAAATTTTAAACGACGAACCTGTGGTTAGTATGCACTTAGTACATGAATATTTTGTGTTTCAAAGAAAAGCTGTCAGGATACCTCTTGTTAAACTAGTGGAGAAAATCTCAAAAAGCACAATAAAAAAGTAGACCCTTAATTACTCAACTAGTAATTAGCCTGATTTTTCAATTCTGTCTGAATTAAAAAATAAGAACAAATGGAACTGAAGGGTAAATTGAGATGTGAAGATAAAAACATGAAACCTTGTTTTGTAATTAAAAACTCTTCTTCAATCGTGAAACAGAAGTGGGGCAAAATTTAATAAGTTTAAATAAAATTACACAATCAAACAACTTAAGCCTATGGTACAACTAATTTTTACTATTCAAAATTTTCAAAACATGAATATACACCTGCTTACAAAAAATTGTGTCATACTTTAAAATGGATTCTGACCTTTATATAAAAAATATATGTGTTTTTTGCTGCTGTTGCTGTTTTCTCAACTCATTTTTCACTATGAGCTGGAAAAATTCAAATGCTCCTCGCATGAGTTGTAAAGAATAGGAAAGTAGTCAGAAACTACATGCACAGGTGACATTTTTTCAGTCTCCTTACATTATAACACATTAATTAAAAAAGAAGCAAACATTCTATTACACTTCTATTTTGTCCTAATCTGTAGAAATGGAATGACCTTATCTTGTTCTATGTTATTGTGCCTGTATTATTATTTTTATTATTCAGGCTTTCCACCAACAACAAATTATGGACCTAATGGCAGCTTTTCAACAAAAAAGAGAGTCAGTTTGACCCAATGTCAATCCAGGTGCTGGATTCCCTGTTTGGGAAGGGCTCGCAATTTTGACTTAAACCTGGCCTTAAGCAGAAATCAACTCCATACTCATCCTACTGTGTACCTTACAGAAAACAAGGGGGAGTTTCAAGTCTTGGTTTGACTAGATGTTCTTTTCATCAAGTGCCCCAGACCGCTAACCTCACTGGCTGTCTAGGGCTTACAGGGCTCGGAGTGTCAAGACAAAATCCCACCATATAATCCTTCTCTTCTCCAGGTCCTCAAGAGCCTTAGTGTATCCCCCTGCTTTCAGCTTCCAGACTGTTCCCATATTCCACACTTCTGTTTCCTTCCCAGAGGCAAAAAAAGGGATTCTGCAAAACTGCTAGAGAAAAAGCGTAACAGGGTGGTCTGCAGCTGGCTCAGCTCTGCTGTAAATCAGAGACAAGAACAGCAAACCCAGCACTACAATAGGCCTGTGAGACTTGTGGTATGGCAGACAGAGATGATTAACGTTTAGCTGTGTCTCTAGGTAAGTAAAAGCAAGGCAAATCCTGTCCCACTCTGAGCATGAAGGGTTAAAACTGAGATGAATAATCAAGCACATCAATGTCCCAGAACTCACCTTGCTAATACACACTTGAACACAGATCTGTTTATATTACCTCTAGATCATTCTGACAATATTTATTCTCTATTTACCGAAATGAGGCAATATGATGATATTTATCACTCAGAATGGCTAAATATAGAATTTTCTGAACACTCTCAGCACTGTAGTGGGAGGTTTTGCTCTAATCTACATCTTTACGCTGACAAGCAGGAGAATTCCTAATGAATGCCTCTTTTCATCTGGATGTCTGTGTGTATTTGACAGTATAAATATTTAGCAATATTGGAGTCAGCTTGTGATTTTACCCAGATGGACTGATTGATGCCTTGGCCTTGATGCTGCCAAAGAAGATCCTGAAGACTTGTATAAGCAATTCCCTTCTTACTTCCTAAGCAGCAATTAGGTGGCTGCAGGCAGTGGCCCAGCATAGCAGAAATTCTTTTGGTATCAGCTGACATATCAGAATAATACATCAAACTGACCACTCAAACTGTCAGCGCTTTGTCTCTGTTTACTGTTTGTCCTGAGATGTACAGTTCCTTAAAAGTACGTCTTTCTTTTTGGCGAATACCAGCCAGTATACATAGAGCTCGGAACTCTGTACTGTGCCTTCATGTAGTGGGTTAATATCACCAGCTTATCCTCCCCTTTGTTTTAAACACTGCATGCCTAGGCATTAATACTTTGGACTGCAAAGGAAAGTTTGTTGAGAACTGTCAATTTGTCACATTTGAGAATATTTACTTTCAACAGATCCCAGTTCCTCACATACAGTACAGTACATGCTCTATGGGGGTTGCAGAAAGTGGAGCTGCTGTTGCTGGCTACCCGCAGAGCAGGCTGAGCACAGACAGACCTGCTGCTATCTTTCTTACTCCTCACCAACTGGGGACCCCCTCTGCTGGGATGAGCTGGTAGTTCAGCCTGGACATGTCATGGGCTCCAGTTTAGGCCTCTTTGAAGCTAAATGCATGCTTTACTTTTCCGATTACCTTAATCTTTAGGTCTGTTTTTGGAAGCATTACAAAGTTCTGTGACATCAGACATTTTTTGGTCTGATGACAGTAATTCCAGACACAGGAAATAAAAGTCTGGAAGGCACGCAGTGCCTTTTGAAAGGTGGTGTTGGAAGTTATACAGTACTTCTGTTCGTGCCCATAGCCCACCAAAGTGCAGCAACCACTTCCTTTCAACCTCTCTTGCTCCTCAGCTCAGGACATACTGCATGAGCCAGCAGAGCCCCTTACAGAGGGCCAAGGAAACAGGCTCCTCAGCAGTAACAACAACCTAAACTAAGCACAAAGCTGCATTCTCATCCTGGATACCCCCTACTGCAAGACATGTCAGAAAACACACAGTAACACTGCATAGTTGATTTAAATACATTTTATGGCCTACAAGATTTAAAAAACCCTGCCAGAATTAGAAAATTTGATATTTGTTATGTTTTAGGTAGCATGCAGGATGTCTCAGAGGCCACAGGGCCTGTACCACTGGTCTAGAGCAACATGTACTTGCCTCTGAAATTATATTCAAAAACACGTTAAAGCAATGTGTTTCTCTTTAACATATGAGGTTTTAAATGAAGAATTCACACTTCTAGAACAGAAGAATTTCATCCCTTTCAATCCATTTCACTCCACATTCTTGTGTCGACTGTGTTATCAGGAGCGTGACAAGATCTGAGCAATAATCTAATTTATCACAATCACAATCATCTGTGAAGGCTACGGTTAATTTGCCTAGAAAAATGCAACTGGGGATGCCATTCCTTGAGAGAAGGTAAATTCAAACACACAGGTAAAGCAGAATTCTGTTCTGTGCTAAACTAGAATGGGAACATATAGTAATTATTATATATTACAGAACCTAGCAGAATCACACAAACTGTAAACTCTAAGCATGAACCTCTGTTCATGGAAGAAAAAAACCCAATACATTTTACTTATGAGTGCTTTTCAATAACAACCTTAATACACAACAGAAGCAAAAAGAAAGTTAAAAGTACAGGAAATTGGCTTGAATATAACTAACAATACAACTAAATAGTACATTAAAAGCTTCAGAAAAGCTTGTTCTTCAAGAAAGTTTGGATAATGCTGATTCACTAATAGACTTAGGCTGTGAGCACTACAGCTGAGCACTAGTGCACTTGAGAAGGCTTCGTCACCCAGTGTGTAATCTAAGGGGACCAGAATTAGCAGATCTCTGATTAAGGCTGGATTGTTTTAGGGATCTGCATGCCCGTAATCTGTGGCTTGAGTCTTACACTTGAGCAGGAGAACCTTGAAATGAACTTCAAGTTTTACTAGGAACTTAGAGGTCTCCTGCTGATGATGGGAGACTATGAGCATAATATCAGTCTAGTCACTATTTACCCAAGAAAGTTTTGTTATATCCATAACGTAATGTTAGACAGATGACAGAAATAAAAGAAGCAGTATCTGTTTTGGTCCGCAGTGAAGCCCTAGTATGTGACTGAGAATAATCTGACATGCAAATACGAAACAGCAAAGGTCCCAACTCTAAAACCTGTGGAACATCCCCAAGCAAGTGGAAAAATAGATTTAAAATAAGATTTTAAGATTTACAGTACAAATTCTACCACTTGTAGCCAAATTGGAGCCTAATGATTCCAGTGATTCATAGATAATTTTCCATGTGATCCAATTGGATATGATATTTAACAGTATCAAAAGCTGCACTTAAATCTACAAGGAGACAAATATTAAGTAACACAGTCAGAAGACTGGTTTTCTGCTTAAACCCTTACTGACATAGTTCAAAAACTGAAGATTGTGTAAAACTACATGAAAAATCAGTTCAAATACAAGTATTCAAAGTATGTTTTAAATGAAAATGAGAGTAAATTAGTAAATTAGACACTGGAGGTTGTTCTAAATATCAAATCACTTTCTTATTTTACATTTATAAAAAAAAATAATTTAAAGAACCCTAATATAATTCAAATTCTTCCCAGTAGAATTCTTCTGTGGGTGGACACTCCTTTATTGCTCTGAGAAGTCAACAGGCAAGGTTTTATAATAAATTGATATTAAAATCTGTTTCAAGGGTGCCATTTGACTTGATACAATTCTGATAGAAGTGTAAATGACTAATTCACACTCTTCCCGTGCAGTAACTGCTTCTGCAATGCTTTACAGGACACAGGTTCAACTACAAGGGACATCTTTATCTGTTGCTGCTTTTTATCAACTGCTTGCTGCCGACAAGCCTTGATTTACAAAACCATCTTGAAGTCTCCCACCCTGTCTCTTGCTTCTGTAGCGTGAGTCCCTTATCTAAAGATTACTCTTAAAAGTGCACACACTTACTTTCATTTTAATGAGCAGTAAACTGTCTGAGTGGTCAATACAGTACTCCTGCTAATGAAGCTTTAGGAATTTCCACGAGACTAACTAGTTAGATATTTGATGCAGCAGAAAAAAAAGCCATACCAGAGTATTTCTGTTCAGCTGCTTGCCCAAAGCTTCATCAATATTCAGTTGAGACTTACTGTAATTCATAACACAGCCACTCTATTTTAGTTGTCCTCTGTCCTGCCTGATCTTCTCGCTACATCGTTATGACACGTCCTGTATTTGTGGACAAACACCTCACTGACTGAAATAGTTGAGCAATATACAGTATATTAAAATGAGTATGAACAGAGAGTCCATAGCTCCATAAACTATAGAACTCGACAATCAGTGCTTTGCAGTTACCCATTGCATTGCAGTTTCCACTTGGTGACACGTGGAAAAAGAGAAAAGGGATGCAGAACAACGTCATGTGTAGGACCTAAGAACAACAAGCTGCAGAAGAATGGAGAGGGTCACCACAATGGTCCAGGACAATCATGTCTGTCTGATCTATCAGCTCATTATCAGACTGGTGTGGCTGCAGCCTGAGAAACTCCAGGAAGTAACAACCTCTTCATCAGCAGAATGCCTGCAACTGGCTTGCTGCATGAAAATGGTCTGATTGCTCAAAGACAATTCAGACAAATGAGAGAAAAAACACCATCTGTAACAACAGAGAGAATTAGTTTGAACTAGTCTAAGTCTCTGATGAATGCAGTTTTCCCCTAGACAAACCTGACAGAAAACTACAGTATGTTGTATGGACGCTGTGGATGGACTGTTGTCCTGCTTACAACAAAGGTGAATCATAAGTATCATCCCACAGCAGCCTGTGCAGAGGCTGATCAGGTCCGTGCATCAACTCTTCCAGGATTGTGTTAATGCTTTGATCCATATTTGTGCTCCCATTTTGTGTGTTTTCTGTTGGTATCTTTTTTTAAAATGTATTTTGCAGCCACAGTGAAAACATTTTCACTGGAGATATCAAACATAAAGAAGGAATGGTAAAATCATTAGATGTGAAGGGAAGTAGCCAGGACAGGCAAGTTAATAAAGACTTGAAGGCTTGACTTCAGCTAGGATAAACTGTTAGTAAGGTAATCACAATAACAGACTTAATCACAAAAATAAACCCTGAGCTTTATGTAAATGACTCATTGCCACGCCTTGAGAGAGCAAAAGTGATCTGCCCAGGGGGATAAACGTGGTACAGGTGGTACATTGGTATAGGATACAGCTCTGTATGTGCCAAACACGTACAGAAATCAGCCTGGGGTAGGACTACCTCACACAGTATATACGGAGCTCGTCATCAGAGATCCCTCTGAGCAAAATGTAAAGTTATTTTTAGACCGTTGTTGTAATGCGTCCATAATGTAAATGTATTTGTCTGAGGGACAGATTATTGCTAACTTTGATCCTGTTACTAAATGACCTCTGCTTTAAGCAATCTAAGTGACATATTTCAACATGATTGTCCATTTTCTCAATGGACTTTCTAAAGCTCATTTTTTCCCAGTTTTATTTTCGAGGGGACTGCTGCAGAAAACTCATTATTGTCAAAATGCAAGGATTCTGATGTGTGGGTGTGTGTGGGTGTGGGGGGGGGGGGTGAGATGCATTTACAGCTTCATATTTACAGCTGGTTGGATGATTACTGTACATACAGTGTTGTGAAAAAGTATTTGCCCCTATTACTGATTTCCTCTATTATTGCAAATGTTTGACACTGAGTTTTCAGGTCTTCAACCATAATCTAATATTAGATAAAGGGAACCTAAGTGAACAAATAACACATTTTTTAACATATTTCAATTATTTAATGAACAAAGTTATCCAACATCAACTGGCACTGTGTGAAAAACTAATTAAAGCAAGTTAAATCAACCCAATTAAAGGGATCATTTAGAGTCAGCTGACTGAACACAGCCAGGCTTGATTACATCTAGCCCCACTCAATATAAACCTCACTTATTTTGACCCTTACCATCAGAGTCATGTTGCCAGCACAAAGATTCAACAAGCACATTATGCCACGATCAAAGGAAATTCCTGAAGAGATCAGAAAAAAGTTGTTGATATCTATCAATGTGGAAAGGGTTACAAAGCCATTTCTAAGGCTCTGGGACTTCACCAAACCACAGTGAGAGCCATAATCCCCAAATGAAGAACACTTGGAATAGCAGTGAATCTTCCCAGGAGTGGCTGGCCTGCCAAAATTTCTCCAAAGGCGTAGCGTAAAATCATCCAGGAAGTCACAAAGGATCCTAAAAAAACACCCAAAGAACTGACGGCTTCTCTTGCCTCAGCTAAGGTCAGTGTTTACGACTCCACAATCAGTGAGACTGGGTAAAAATGGGCTTCGTGGGAGAGTACAGTAGCAAGGCGGAAACCACTGCTAACCAAGAAGAACATGTCTCTCATTTGCCAAGAAGCACCTGGATGATCCCCAAGCCATTTGGAAGAATGTTCTATGGACAGATGAGTCAAAAGTGGAACTTTTTGGACGGCATGGGTCCCATTATGTCTGGCGTAAAGCAAACACAGTATTCCACAGTAAGAACATCATACCAACAGTCAAACATGGTGGTGGTAGTGTGATGGGGTGGGGAGGCTTTGCTGTCTCAGAACCTGGACGACTTGCCATAATTGAAGGAACCATGAATTCTGCTCTGTATCAGAAAATTCTTAAGGAGAATGTCCAGTCATCTGTCTGTGAGCTGAAGCTGAAGAGTAGTTGGGTCATCCAGCAAGACAATGATCCAAAACACAAAAGCAAGTCCACATCAGAATTGCTGAAACTAAGCAAAATTAAAGTTTTGGAGTGGCCTAGTCAAAGTCCAGACCTAAACCCAATACAGATGCCGTGGCAGGACCTGACACGAGCAGTTCATGCTCAAAGACCTACCAATGTTTCTAAATTAAAGCCAATATGTAAGGAAGAGTGGGCTAAAATTCCTCCACAGCAATGTGAAAGACTGATATTGAATTATAGGAAGCATTTGGTTGCAGTTATTGCAGCTAAAGGTAGCGCAACAAGTTATTGAGTATCAGGGGTAATTACTTTTTCCACACAGGGGATATGTGTGTTGGATAACTTTGTTTATTAAATAAATGAAATAATAATAAAAAAGTGTTATTTGTTCACTCAAGGGTCCCTTTATCTAATACTAGATTTTGTCTAAAGAGACCAGTGTGACAAATATGCAATAACAGAAGAAATCAGGAAGGGGGCAAATACTTTTTTCACGACACTGTAAATGACACAGAGACGTCCTATTTTTGACAAAAAAAAATCATGAGTTTAGAAAAAAGGCAAACTGACCTTTCTTCATTTGGATGGATTTTCATTAAGAATGCTCTCTATTTGTGCCTTCTCAGCCATAGTTTAAATGAGAAAATTGTGGACTCCTCGGAGAAAAATGAAAGAAGAAAACCACATTCCAATGCCAGCGTAACGTGATACTCAAGGATTGGCTGCTGCGTTTGCTTTAGAAAGCATAACTCTCTGCACTCTTCAGCCTGATTCAGCCTCCACTGCCCACTGCTTTCATTTTTCATGCCAGAACTCTCTACCTGACAAACACAAATAAATGCATTCCATTCAAAGGCTGTTTTCTGTTTATTGAATCTGATTAGTAATAAATTTGTTATTGACCAGATATGGAGTGCTAGACCCTCCGGCGCAATCCAATGGCCTCTGCTCACTCGATTATTATGTACAGCACCCTCGATCCGTCAACCCACATTGAGTCAGTTAGCCTGGGCAACAGTCTTCAACAGAGCTGGGAGGAATTCTAAAAAGTTAATATTTTTTATCCATAAATGCACGAGAGGCCTAACAACTCATTTCACACTGACAACTCCAAGCATTACAAGTAAATGTATCTATAAATAACCTATGCAAAGTACAGTGCAGATGCTGGCTTCCAGGTTGTGGTGAGAAATGAGCAGGCCACGATAGGCGAACTTTTAAATAAACTGCATTGTTTTACAAAATATGTCATCAGGAAAAAATGTATTAGGTCTAATCAGCCAAAATGGTGTGATTCATTGCTTAATTTCAGGGTGCCAGGCTATAAATTATTCCAGGCCTGCCACAACTAATTTCTGCTGCAGCAAGCTGGATGACAAATGAAATGTCCGAGTGGCTACAAGTGAAAAGCTTCCATCTTTCTTTCGTGGCTGAATATTACTTACTCTAATGATGTATAATAGCCTGCAACTACACTTAACCTGTGTATTAAATGGCAGGAAAACTGTTTATTGTGAGTTGCAGAGAAGGAAATTGTGAATCATTCATAGAAATTATAAGAACTAAAAAAAAAAACAGGACAAAAAAAGATGATTTATTGTTCCACTTTGTGCAATGCATAACTCATGCCCAACCAGAGCTCTTCGCATCTGCCCTTTCCAGTAGTGTCCCTTCTAACCTGAAGAGTGCCGATGACTGCCTGGTATTCTCTCTTCACGTGCTATTATTTCCAGCCTCATGTTTCATGGCACTTGGATCCATTTCAGAGTTTTACAAGCTGAGAGCTTGTGTATGTAAGCCAACAATAGGCCTTACATGTTTTGTTCTTGTTGCCTTATTCACATTACACAAATAGCATTACACAGAAAACCCTTTTAAATCTATATACAGTACGTATTTAATGACCACAATTGTTTCAAATTCAAATTAGAGGAATACTTTCTGCAGTATTTTGACTGGTGTGCTTCAATGTAGAATGAAATACAAAACCAGTGGGCAATTTAGGTCATGTCGATACCCCTCTACCAAAACACAAATCAACAATTCAGTACCTACAGTATGTCTCAGTTTCCTGATTTGTTTTCACATCTCACCTTACTTTTGCAAAATATTGTGTTATATGTTACAAAATATGTAAATGCAGATCTACAGAGAGACACCAGCTGTTCTCTTAATGTCTTTCAGCTTCAATGTGGGCTGTGTGTTTTAACCGGAAAACTTCATAACTTTAACTGTCAGCTACGTTTGTTAGTAGCTGTATATGAAAAGTACTCATTTAACTGTTACTGTAGTTTTCTCAAAATTCAATTTGCACTGTTGTATAATGATCTTTGCAGTGCACATTCATTTACTGTATTTACATACAGTACTTTATTCTGGAAGGTGAGCCTCTTGGTTAGTGTATCTTTTGATGACATTTAAACTATTTATATTCATTCCAGTGTCCACTGGTTTGTTTTTGATTGATTATAAGCACTGTGTAACACACAACCATCTGCACATACGGGATGATATACTGCAATTATTTGAGAACAATATTAACTGTTGAAGAAAGAAAACAGAAAATGTATTTCAGCCTAAAAGATGGTTTAAGTGATCTGTGTTGTGAATGGTATTTTTTGTCATCTGGTACGTTAATGCATTTCACCACAGACGAGTAGTCCTGCACTGAAATAATATTACACTGGAGCAGAATGCTAATATATCTTTAACACCCTCCCAAAATCTACATCTGAAGAAATGAGGCCGAAATAATTTTAGTTCGGGTACGTACAAAATTTCTGCTGGAAGGAGTGTAACTTTTGACTTCATCACTATAAGAGGATTCCACCTGTAAAGTGCCAAATTCAGGAAGTCACAATGGTATCCAATGGATCACTCCTTTGCTGTAGCATTAAAAAAAGTTTTGTTACAAGTTCTGTCAATAAACAAATAGTGCACATCTAATGTGCGCTGCAGCAACATTGAGTCTGAAGTCTTTCTTAATAACAGTGTCTTTAGTATGGCGCTAAAGAGAGGACAGAAAAACCTCATCGTCCTCAGCTACTGACTTCACCCATCCCTCCCTGCTGTTCTTCTTTTCACTGTTACAGTGAAGAAGAAAGGCAAAGGGATTCAATGTCATGTGGTGGTCAGATACTGTAGATTTGTCTTTTTAAAAACAAATCGGACTTCCAGATAGTCTGATCAGCCCTATTAAGCTGTTGGGTAGTATACTGTGGTAAAAGTGGAATAAAGAGGTACGAACCACACAGATTCGGAGTGATGACACAAACCATGGAAAACCACAGGAGAACTGCAAAAACAGCTGTGGTGAAGAGTTACTCCTGCGTGCTCTGGGCCCTTTCGCTATTCATTGATACAGAGTGAGGATCCGTTAAGGTTCTTTAAAGGTCATAACAACCAAGAGGAGGAGCAACAACCTGAAAAGAAACATTACTAGAATGCAGCCCACAACACATACATTCTTCAGGAGCTGAGAACTGGAGCTAAAATTATTTCGTGGCAAAAATGGAAGGGGCTGTTTCGTGATTCAAGTTAACTTTCTTTAATAAGTGTTAGCAGATGAATGAAGCAGCAAAGGAGAACTGTTTTTGGCAAAGTGCTTAAAATATGAAATGTGGAGTGAAATCAGGGAACTGCTAACAGCGCTCTCAAGTGTTCGCATGAGAATACAGGACAGCTTGCATGTCAAGCTGTGGAACACTGAAAGGAATGAAAGCCGGTGGCTTTTGCACATATTATGAAACATGTACTGTAGGTCAGAAGTCATAACTCCATAAACTATCTCCTGCAATTTAACTATGGCTCTGTGATGCAGATGGCCTGTGTAAGATTAAAAAATCTAAAGTTTTGATTTTTCAGAGACATAAATCTTCTGCAGCTTCAATACCAACAGTGATAAAGAAGCTGGGATCATTCTGGTGATCTACACAAAGAGGTCTACAGTATCTACAGATGCTGTCATGGTATATTCCTAGATGTGATTTTTAATAATAAAATTAAACCTGAAACTCGGTTCTGTTCCTCTTCAGACACTTGGTATCTTCACCAACACATACATTGGTGGAGTGGGAACATTCCTCTGTGAAAAAACACCCTGAGAAGTTTAACCTTGAAACGTCTTATTTTAAAAATAAATCACAATGATATTTTATTTTGAACGGGGAGGCGATATGAAGTTGTAAAATCAACAGTACAAGGTAACGTTTAGTTTAATAATGAAAAACCATAGAAACAATAATAATAAATCATTAACATTTCTAAATAAAAATACAAGGTTTCACCTGGCAACCTCCGGCTGTTGTTAATACAGTTTCTGTCTTGGGCATTCTGCACTGGATATTCACCCTCCAAGAAAACACAGCTGTGTGAATGGAGACCTTGAGCACTTCTGCCACAGCTCTTAATCTAAAAACAACTTGCTTCTATTTTAATGAGAAACAGGTATACTAAAAATCCTTTTCTTTTCTGGCAATACTATTATATGGAAGGACTAGGATGTCAATTCCAAACAAACAATATACATCCAGGAAAGGAAATAAATCCCCTAGAAACCTTCATATGTAAAACAGAGAAGATCAGAGTGGAAAAGACAGCAGAGGAGTGACCATGTAAAGAGAGGAGAGAGAGGGGTGAGATACCCTCCAGGCAGAAAAGGCAGATATTTATGGGCTAATTGTGAGTACCACCCTGATAAGATCCGCAGGAGGTCAGCAGCATGTCAGAATCTCAAATACCCTCCAACAGGACCGCCTTACCTCACATATTTTATTCAAAACAGAACACAGACCTTTCCTTACATTACAGGTCGAAGAATTTTACACAAACAAATCTCCCTTTTCTTTTCTCATAAGAGTTCTTTGCAAACAGGAGAGGGTTTGAAAAATACCGTCCTTTTCGAAGGGAGTTTTGGATGCGCCTGCCTTGGTCTCCCGCCGCAGTGCTAGGTACTCCACTCTTGCCAAAGGGCCAGCTATTATTATTAACATCATTTGTCTGAATCATTACTCTGCACCTTGGTTCAGCAAACACTATGAAGATGGCATGGTAATAAATGACCGGAGGAGTCTTTCTGGCTTTGGCCTGTTTTTATCTGCCACCTCTCCACCGTCAGCTCCATCTTTCTGAGCCTCTCCAAATCCCCAAAAGGGACGGGGTGTCTATTTGTTTTCCACTAGGTTACCACTCTGTCTATTGTTGTTTGCACTAAAGGGGACAAATTCAATTCATTCTTATGACATAAAAGCACTGATACAGTGGAAAGCAAAAAAAAAAAAGATTGCCCAAGAGGAAACAAAAAAAAAAACAAAGTTGCTGAATACGGACGAAGATGTGCAGCATCAAGATGTCGGTGAAGGAGCTTTTCTTAAAAAAAAACTGAACAACAAGCTGTTCTTGATGTCCTGGGTTTGTTTTCTTAAGAGGTCAGAGTCATTATGAGGGCCTTGATGAAAAGAACCTGTGGACTCTGCTTGTCGAACCTAAAGACACAAAATGTTTTCGTTCTGAAGGAAAGCACAGAAAAGCAGTTAAGCAAAAGCACATAAGATACAGTGACAATCTTGCGCTTTACATATTTCTCTTTGGGGACTTTTCTAATGAAGCCCCAACAGCTAAAACAGCACATATTTGCCATTGTACTGACCTCACAGCCACTGGAGGGGAAGGTGTTAAACGAGAGACAAGGTCAGTTATTCACCAGTTACTAACTGTTGTTAGCAGTATTACTGACTAGCTGTACATCGGGGGGTATAACAGTTCAAAATGTAGCTCGTGTTCTGTGTTTTACTGTAGAGAATCTGAAAGCACGACAAGGAGAGCTTTTACCTTAAACATTAGGTAGGCTATTGTACTTCAACGATGAACATTTAATTCAAACCTCATGACTGATGATTAGCAAGGCACTGAACACCAATCTATCTGTCTTTCTATCTATCTAGACATGTCCTGTGTACAGTTTTCATAGCAGGACACATTATATTGCTTAGAACAATAGCTATTACACCAAAGTGGCCATCTTATTCTTAAAATCATCCTGTCACTTGAACGGGCATCATCTATAGTAAGTGTATATAGGTACAGATTGCTAAAAGCTCTTTAAAGAAAAACTGCAGTTACTTCCAAAATAACAAGAAAACAAAGCTTCACATTCTCAAAGAATGGTATACATTGGGAAAGCAAAGCTTAAACACTGACTTTATTTCATTTACAAGACAAACTTACAGGAAGAAGCTTGACTCCTACCTTTTTTGTCTTTCAAATCTAAAACAAATGGTATTTAACTAAGATCCAAAGCTTAAATAAACTCCAATTTAACAATTAAAAGCCCAAATTAACAATTCCATTTATGAATAACAAGAACAAAATTTGATAATTACACTTAAGAGCAAAGAATGGAAAAATAAAATTCAAGGTACTGTAAATGGTAATAAGATGTCTTTATATACAATTTTGAGGTTTAGAGAAGCATACTTTCAAGATAATATTAAAATAAATAATACATTAAAAGGCACCAATGTCCTCTTTAACTACAAACTCTCAGTCATCACTTACTGTAGGTCTCAAACCTTGTGCAAAGATAAAGGAACCAATTTCCCTATGGGCTGACTATGAGAAAATTGCCAATCTAATATATCTAGTGTAAACAGGGCTCAAGAACAATAGAACCAGTTTCTTTAACATCTTGTATTTCTAAGGTATGTAGTAATTTTAATAAAGGAGGAAGTAATATCCCGAAAGGTACTCGGATCACATGCACACCTACTCACTACAGTCTAAACTGCTGTTGTAGAAACTAGTTTAAGGACAGTCAAGGCCAGAATCACTGGCATTCCCATCATCCTGTGCTACTGTATACTTCCTGTCAGTCAGGTTTAATTCTACAACCTTCACTGAACAATAAAGACTACAATGAGGATACATTCAACTTAGCAGCAATATATGTATAGTTAAGGTGAAAAGAGAAAAAAGGGGGGAAATTAGTGTTTGCACTGAGAGAAAAATAAAAAAGCATGTCATCCTGACACTTCTTAAACCAGATAATTGAACATGCCTAATTCTTATCAAGTTCTAATTGTCCACATTTTACATAATTAAATTTTCCCTTAATAAAATCAATCAAAGAACACACACAGTTTTTGGCACTTTGCAGAGAGCTTGTGCCAGTCTGAATTGGAGCTAACCATTAAGGGGTGTCGAATGTAGCCTTTTACTAACATGGATTTTTAATGACACTTTAATGAATGATAAATTCCATTTTCTTGATAATGCTTAATTATGCCAATAATTACCAACTGCTGAAAGCTACTATTGTGGCAGTAATGGCATTTCAGTACACATGCAGGTTCGTGAGTCACGGTGTCTTAAAAGATCAGAGCTCCATCTGTCTTAGGTGAACAAGAAACCAGAAAAGGGGACTGATTAATGTTCCATACTGTTTTTAATTTTAGAGCTGCCTGTATGCATGCAATAATTTAGTGTTTCTGAAAACTTGGACGACATTCACTTTAACATGAGTGCGAAATCAAAGCTCATAGAAAGAAACTGAAGCCAGGGTATTTGAAAATCCACAGGGCTTGTCAAATTCTTCAGACAAACAGGAAAGGGTGGCCGCAGTACTCAATACATAGCTGTGTGTTAAAACATACTGGGAAGAGAAAGGTAGATAAACCCAGGTGAAAATAAGAATTAAAGTACACGATGCCCCCCCATCTCAGATTCCTTAAAATTGCTCATTGTTTTTTGCTCAAAATGTTTTTTTCATGGAAATTAGTTGCTTACAAAAATATTGGCTAATAAGTCTGCAGGTCATATACAAATTATTGTGAGTCCAGAGAAAACAGTGGACTTCACCAATATTTCACATGCCTGTTAAACTGTTTTTTCCACTGTTTCGAATACTCATTCATCCAAGATTTTCTTCATATGACACACAGGGCAAGAATAATTATGTAGTTTCACTGACTTTTGTAGAGTACAATGGAGTAGAATACAAAGATCAACTTTATGATTCTTGACAAATTACTGAATGCTACTGTTACAGATGGACAATGCCCAATATTTTTGTCCCTGACTTAAGAAAAGCAGTCTTGCCCTGCTTGTGTGTTACATTTTGCACTCAACAGCTCTGTATGCACTGTATGTCTCAGCTGCATAGGATAGCCCTTCTTTGACCTCTTTCTTTCCGCTGTCTAACCTCCCTGTTAATGTATTGTAACCCAGTCAGCTAAAAACTGACCAGGTTGAATTCCAGCCCTTAAGGCATCTTTTCTGAAAACAAGGCATGGATCAACATTTGCTCAGTAGCTCACAGATCTCAACACATTCCTGTTTCATTCCAATCGACCACCAGTGCTAAACTAAAGTGCTCACAGCAAAAAATGTGCAAGTCCACAGTGGACAGTGTGGTAATAAGGTTACAAGAGAGCAAACATCCTCTTTCCCAACTTTATAAGCATCACATAATTTGTCACTGCAAGCCACAGCATAAAAACATGCAGAGGTTAGAAACCTCAGTGTTATACATATACAGTATATGTGTGTGAAGTTATTACTCTGCACTATAGCTGAACACAGAACATCTACAGTACCGAAAAAGCACAAAGTATAAAATTCAACAGAAATTGCCCCTTAAGGACAAATCTTGCTATAGCCTGATAAATACTGGAATAAAAAACAATATCCTTGGTTTGTTGATGATGCTAATTGTGCGTAAAAAAATGAGAATGCATATGCACAGCTCAAGCCAGTGAGCTCTAGCTGACCACATCGGACATGCTTTTTTTTAGTTTAACTATCTAAAAAAAACTAATAAAAATCTTGTGAGTCTCCACGAAGCTTACCATATGAACTGTCACATTAATAACACTATGCTCATATTCAAATGTTCTGTCTAAAGCTAAAGAAAGATTGAATACCCTGCTGTTACGTGGCCAAGATTGAAGACGTGTCTCATTGACATTGTTAAAAGTTTATGAAAATATATGAATTCTCAAATGTCATTGGCTACGCGCCTCCAACTCCCTGTACTTCTATAAGAAATCGGTCTTTTAATCAAAATGATTGAATACCATAAGGCTGGATTCAGAGATTTTAATAAAGGGGGGGGGGGGGGAGTGTCACAGATAATACCCCCTCAAAAAAATCATACATTTTCTGATTTGTTTCTCTGCAAAGTACCGCATACTTGGGGGTGATTTAGGGTGTTAATTTGAGCACACCATATTTAAAATTGATATCAAGTGAAACTTCCATCAAAATGTAAACATATGGCTGTGAATATACATATGTTTTACATAACAGCTGTTAACTGTGTCACATGTTTAAACTTGATAACCAAAGTGACACGTACGCAGATCGGCTGCTTGTTTAGAAACAATTTGGAAATTCGGTGTTCATACGACGGCAGATTGTGTTCAATTCTGAGGCCTTTGCTTGGTGAAATCTAGTTACCACTCTAAACTCTGTAGGTAGGGAGAGCCATAGATACTGTATGGGCACTGTCCGACAATTTTGAAAGCAGATGGTGTTCCTTTTCTGTTAATTCTACCTCTTTTCTCAGAAGTTAGTGTCGCACATCTGCACAGAGAGAAATTCATTCGTGCCACATTTCAGCTTCCTCGAATGTTTCAATCATTTTTGCAACACATTCCTGCTAACATCTGTCGTTTGCACCTCAACCTTAAATTAAAAAACGACTTACATTCTCATTATGGTAACAAACAAAACACACTGGCATTTCATTTGACATGTTTTTAATTAAAAAACTTAAAACATCCTCACATTGTAGTACATTATTTTCCTCAGCATTAGTGGAATACGACTGCATTACCTTTCATGTTCTGAAGAAAGATGGGATTGAGTACTGCAGTTTTCTAAAACCTGTGCTTGTCATTTCCATCTGGTAGAGGATTTGATCAAGAAGTCCAGCACACGAGAGATGTTTCTAACACCTACCCACAGTGGTGAAGTGAACATGCCTTCAAGACTAGCAGCCTTTAACACTGCAAATATCACTGGGATACCTGTGCTATTCAATGCACAGTGGGATTTGCGCACTCAGATATACAAGGCCTGATATACTGCTCACACTACAGAAGGTAAGCTTGTTTCTCTTCAGGTGCCATGTAGTTATATCCGCAGCTAATATCCGCAGCTAATCATGAAATTGCACAAATTATCTTACACACCATCTTCACTTCAGATCAGTGAATATTTACTTTTGTTATAACTGAAAGTGGTTTGAAATGCTTAGATTTGTGTACTGAAAGCAAGCTACAGTACTTATCTAGGCACTCATTACTAGGACCTTTTGAAAAGATATTCTGTCTTTGCAGTCTTTTTCTAAAGAACCTCTGCAAAATTAATATTTGCCAAAGAGCTCATACATAAGGAACAACTATTTTAACCATAAATAATGCTCAAAACAGCCCTGAACCTTTGGTACTCTGAGGACTTTAGCAGTAGAGCTGGCAGAAGTATCTGATCCAGAACTGGTTTCTGCAAGAATGAACAGCCAGAGATGTGGTTTTGGAGGATCCTAGTTTGTCTTCCAACATAATAATTTTCATGCTATGAGAAATTAACTGTGTGAAGATCCTATTCTGCTCTAAGCTGAGGTGCAAACCTCTACAAATTGATGTTAGTACACTTTTGTATGTATTATTCCCAGATGGCAAATGATCAAAATCATAATTCTCCTAGTATCTTATAACTATTAATGCAACTGAGAGAGATCAGATTTGAATTACATTGCACATGAAAATCCCAGCACCTCCAGAATCTTGATTTGATTCATTGGTTTCTTAAAAGCAAGGCATCACCTAATAATGTGCAGGTTCTGTATATCAATGACTTGTGTTCTTTGAGACCAGGGCCTCCTGTTGAAAGATTAAATCCTGAAAGTGTTCAAAAAAAGTCATTTTTTAATGAGTTTTTCAGTTCTTTTTTTGCGTCAGCTAATGAATCTCAGCTGGGTAACAGTAAATAAAAATCACTGATTGAAGAGGCAAACCAGTGATATTCTGTCTGCTTGCTGCAAACGCTCATATTAGAAAAGATTTCGTCGAAGGAAGATGAATGCTGAAAAGAAACGGATTGGAAACAAAAGCTTTAGCTTGACACAACAGTCCCAGTGCCAAGACTCAGAAAACACTATCAAGTTTCACAGTGAGATATTCTACATTTATGAAAAACAAACAAAATGCAATGGCTTTCTTTTGCGCATACATCCGAAATATGTTGATGCTGAATGAGATGTGCAACTTGATAAAAAATGATAGATTTAATAAAACAACACAAACACAGTGGGACAGTGTTCGCCCTATATTCAGCTCCCATCTTAAGATCGCACAACTGTCTTCAGAGACGCTTCAAACTATTTCCAGCGTGTACAGTAAGCTCTCAATAAATAAATGCAGATCAGATTTAATGCATACATGACGGATCTGTTAGCTTCACCTGTCTTTCTAACTGTGCGCATCCTTTGTAGAATAAAGCCTCTTCTGTTAGGCTGGGCAGTGACCATCAATTACCTGCCTGGCTCTCCATCTCTTGGGAAAGCGCATTAAAAGTTCTGAAACTATAACAATTGCTTTTCCCTCACATCTTTTTCCTATTATTTTGATAGCCTGCACGGAGGAAAAAAAGGAAAGAGAAGACTGAAGAGGTTTCAAAATCTGTGAAGCCTGTCACATTACAAAAACATGTCTCTTTAAACTAAATGTGAAATATCTGTAATTGAAGTGATAAATCTAGTGTTTTTGCAAGGGTACTTTTGATGAGAACTTCAGTAGTAAATTGGAAATTATTCTCTGCTGTTATGCCACGCTGAAATGCCTTTCCATTATCTACCGTCAGTCACAGGAGACAGATAAATTACTCAGCTGTCAATCTGACCATCAAATAAAAGAATTCTGGGATTGATCAATAAAAAAAGAATCCACTGTAATACCTCCCTGTGATTGTTTGAATAAATCAAGGATTGCAAGATTCTGCTATCATTAACACTTTCTTTGCTTTTATTAACATGCCAGATGACAAAGTCTCATACTTGTTGGGGAACAAACGAAGCGTAATTGTATAGAAAAGAGATAAATTGGTGGGATAATTTCTTTATATTGTGATAATTAAAATTCTCACTTTACAGAGTTGAACAGCACTGGATGTTGCCTCTTCCTTCCTATAGCAGTCTGCGTAAGCAGAGGTGACGCCAAGGGGAGGCAAGGGCTGGATGCTGCCTCCCCTGAAATCTCTCTGTTTCCCTTCCTACCTCCAGAGAAAACCACAAGGGCAACGAAGCGGAAAAGACACAAAAGAGCAAGGAGAACTCCAAATACAAAAAATGCCTTTTGAAAAACAAAAAATATGGGTTGATCCCTGAGGCCCTCACCTCCAACAGCCAAAAAGATGGAAAAGGGGAGTTGCTTCCTTGTAAGTTCAAACAGAGTTTGCTTAACATGGAGAAAACGTCAGCTAGATGGGACAACTTTATTAACCAAATGTCTTTGTCAAACGAATTTCACAAAAGGTGTTGTTTCTCTTACAGAAAACCATGAATCCCTTTCCTGAGCTTGACCACATGCGTAAGTAACCAGCCCCACCAAAGCCGATATGCTGTACTCAAGTGTGAAACAACAAATTAACATGCTCTCCTTCCATTCCTGAGCATAACGCTTCAAAGGCCTACATTCTGTAAAGCCAAAGCTTTACAGTGAAAGAAGTGGTAATTCCAAACAATATCTTTGCCTGGTCCCTCAGAATTGGTCTCAATTATGCTAATTCGCCATTACACATGATTCTTTTTCATGTAGCCCAATCCAGTTTGCGTTCTCCCCCAACACAGTCATTCAGTGCTTCGAATATATCCCAATGCATTTTGTTAGGGAGTCCGAAGACACAAGAAGTCCTCAACAAAATCAGCTTTCCATTTGTATCACCTAAACGTATCACATAAACCGTTGCACAATGTGGAATATCAGTCCTTTTGTCAATGTGTATAGCAGATTATCCAGATAACAAGCTTCACTTGTATCTTCACTGTATCATCTTCAATATCACTTTTTTGCAGGAAGGACATACTATAATTGTGAGGAATACTTTTAATACAAGAGCAGTCGCCTCACTGAGAAGTGTATTCTGCAAGGGCTATGTACTTTTTTCCCCACATGGTCCAGAAAACCAGATGATGCCCGCTGTGCCTTACCATTCAAAGGACGCTGACCACCTAAGATTTTGTGTTGAAACTTCACACATCACCTCCTTTGAACCAATCTTCAAGCAACTTTTTTCCCCAACTTTGATGGTCTTAAACTCTTGTTTCCAAGCACCTTGCTGGAAATAACCCACTGGGGTTATGGGTCTCAGCCAGCTTTTGTCAAATTGAAGAATCTGTATTACAGAAAGAAACTGGATTTATTTTTTTATTATTTTTGGAAGTGGTTCAGAGGATGCAGGGAACTTAAGAATCTGTTTTGGCTACCAGAATGTTCTGTTGCAGTTCACATACTTATACTAGGTGTTTTTATCTTCAGTCTCCAATACAGTATCTGAATGATCTTTTTTCTTATGACGAAGCAATATTTTTTTTTTTCAGCAGGCGTGGTTGTGTCACTTTATGCAAGTGTGTGGAAGGAGGGTGTTCTAATCGATTACATTTGAATAGCTTTGGAAAATCTGCTGGGCGCAAAACTAAAAGCTGTGCAGACATGTGAGTCAGAACGGAAACAAAAAACACGTTGTATATTTAATTCTTCTAAACCTATTTCAAAACTATAGTGAAAGAGATTTTAAGAGATCACGATAACCCAATATTCCGGAACCCAGAAACGAGGTGTGGGACTGTATGTTGAAAACCACTGGTTTAAGGGGAGCTTGTAATAATATTGCATTTAAATACTTTTTAAATGCTAAAATTTAAAATGCAGGTTGGGTACTGTTGCATTTCTCAATTGCAATAAGGGATGCCCTGTTATTTGTTAATCATTCTGTTATCACACTGCCTGAATGTCTGAACATATACAGCCATTATAACCATTTGGCATCAACAGAATGAATGGGGCACTTAACCTTGATCAGCTACTGATAGTGAAAACAATGCACAGGTAACTGGAGATGGAATTAAAGGTAAGAAGATCTTTTAGACTGTGGGTCCATCCTAGGGAGGTAGCTGAGCCAGTTGTATTTGTTACAGAAGTGCAGAGCAGGTAGGTTGTTTTTGCTAGCAGAATTGTGACCCATTTTTCCGAGCTTCATCTTAAAACAGAAACGGTGTTCTGTGCTTACAGGCACAAGAAGAACTGCTTTTCCAGATACATAAACGTTAAATGATCATCCTTTAATTTAAAAAAAATGGCAAAAACATTTCTGATTTCCGATCTACACACTTAAGGAAAATAATTATGCTTAGATAATTGTGGCATGCATTGAAATGTCCTCTACCTTTACCAAGGGGAAAAAAAAGGCTGGTCCATCATTTTCTATATTTTTCTGTCTTGTACATACTGTAGCTCTCTAGTTTGTTTCTAGCCCTTCTTGGTTTGAGCAGCTATATTTTTAAGTTAACACTGGGTTTTAAAAGTACTTGATTCTGATGAAACTGGGAAAATCTGTAAAATGTGACGGATTCGAAGTGCTCAGACCATTTGAAAGGGAGACATGAGAAGCAATGTATGAGAGTCCTATACTTTGACTATAGAACGTTTATATGGTAAGGTGTACAGCAATTCTGCATATAAGGTTTTTTTTTCCTGAACTTGCTTAAGTGGAAAGGGCTGGCAAGAGATAAAGAGTCCAACACAATTTGGAAGTTTGGTAACACACTGGAACAAGCTGAACACATTTTGCATAAATGATTTTAATGCACTTCTTACAGAATGTTCTCATAAAACCATGATGCAAAGCTCTAAACCAGCCAGGCACACCAAATCCTGTGTGGAAACAGCCCAAGAACTATTAGACTAATGGCAAAAGGAATATGTGTGATTTGCATGGTTTTCTAAACAGGAATCAGTATACATTAGTTCACAACACATTAAAAAAAATCAAGTTTAAAATTCATGACTACCAAATGCAATGTTTTTTTTTTTGCTACAGGCTAGTGAAGAAACAATTAGTGTTAAAGCTCCATACCGTCTACCACAATCAATAGTCCTCGATAGTATTATAAGCCTATTGACCAAATAATGTGATTCACCCTTACCCTCATGAGCAAGACAGGGTTGCTGGGGATTACAGTTTCTTTCTCTTTTCCTTCTGAGCAAATTTAGCAGATAACTGCATATTTACCACTCTTCCAAGGGCTATTTCGGCAAATGGGATCTGTTTAACTGAATGAGAGAGGCCATTTCTTCTGTCTAAAAAACTGTAAGGATTTCTAGAGTGTGGAAACAGCGTGCTAATCTATCTTCATTGCTTTTTTTATATGCAGACATTTACTGTAAACATGAATGAAACATTTTCATATTACAACCCTGACATCTCGTGTGTTTCAGGAACTGTTTGTGCTAAACGTCTCCCATTTAAATATACATTTTTAATTATCATAATTTTTGTATCAATAAGGATAAAACAGATGTTCTGCTGGTTTTCAGTAGTCATTAACAAGTGTCCCTCCCAATCACTTAGACCTGGCTATGTACCCCTTCAGTTAAATAAGCTAACTAAACGTTAACAACTTTCTAATCCCAAAACTACTATCAACTAGTCAAAACAGCAGGACATCAAACATGGTACTGTAGCAATCACTGCTGTGGGAAAGAGTCATGCAAGATTTTTTGCAAAAATAAATTGAACAGAACACATCGGGAATTTGAGATGTCTTAATCTTTTTTTCAGATATATTTCCTAATTTCCTCAGTAAAATGGTAAGCCTGTGTGCAGGACTGCATAAAACACCTTCCTCTCTACTTATTCCTTTCTAATCAAAAGCACTCCACCAAACGACAAACCACATGAACGCCTGTTACCAAAATGGCAAGAGAACAGTGGCAAAAATACAAATTAAGTAGAAGATTCTGTTACCTCTGTATGAGATTAAACTATAACCCCCCCTTCAAACAAAGACGGGAAATGAAACACAATAAAAATGAAAATTCAGGTGCAGAAATTATCCTTTTCATACGGAATAATTATTTCTGTACTGCCCACAAATCCTCCCTGGTAAGTCTCTGCGTCTGAAACTCATCGAACTGCCAAGGGGTAAGTGTTGCTCCATCCATCACACAGCCACTTGACAAATACATTCCATAATAGAAGTTTATTTTTATGGGAGGCTGAATCAAGGACTTTCCCATGCATACAAAAGCTTGTCAAAATTATTTATGAGTCTTGCTGAGACACACAATATGTCATATCAAACTCCTATTTTCCTCCCGAGCACAGACTGTCAATATCTCTGCTGCTATCAATAATGTGGAACACCGCTGAGATAAGCCCTCAGGATTTTGAGGTCATTCGCCCATCCTAGCCAGCTGCCAGGAGCTGTCTCCAGCCGCAGTGCTGAAACACAGCGAGGGACGGCGCTCCGGCCGGGCTGGAGGAGAGCTCCGAATCACTGGAGCGCAAAAGCACACCGGCAATCGGAAAGCACAGGTCCCATCCAAAATGCCGATTGAACCAGCTCAGGTGGGGCTTAAAGGGGAACAATATTTCATATTCAACTGAACATGGCAAAAGCAGAGTAATTCATAGTAAAGCAAAGAGAAAAGCATTGTTAATCGCTGATAAGAATGGTTAAGAATGATGAAGAAACATGGTAGAGTACAGGAGATGTTAGTAAAAGCAAAGCAAACTCTCTGAAAATGTATTAGGGAAAAATTTCACAAGGGATACCCCAACACCCAGTGTGATTAGGGGGCAGAGCAATCAGGCTGAGGTTTCCAGTATACATCTAAGATGACATTTTTCCATTCGGAAAGATCTGCTGAGGGATGGTGTGATATTTAATAAATGAGTGATGACAAGATGAGGAATGGATCGGTCCCTGTACCACCCCACGCCTTCTTCACAGACTCTGCTATCTGCATGATTCTAGTAAGGGAGTCTATGTACACAGAATTAATTAACCCAGCAGGAACGGTTGCACAGTCTGTGACCTTAATGCCTATTTGTGTGTCGGGAGAGGGTGTAGAAACATTTAGCAAAAAAAGAAATGATGTCTTATCCGCTCCTCTTCACATAATAGAATGGGTTTCTTACAGATTAGAACTGGACGTCTGTCCATGTCATTACTTGCAGTATTTTTTTCTCCGCTTTGTATCTGCTTATCTGACAGTAGCAAGGAATCGGCAAGCAATTTTATTTTAGAAGCTTCATTCTTGCGGCAGGACTAATTTAATTAAACATGCACCAGATGGGATAATGCTTAAGTGCAATTGTAGTAAATTAAAATTAAAATAACTAGACAAGTGAACAAAATTGGGTAAGTATACACCTGTTATAAGGCAAACTTCTTAAGTACTTCTGGAGAAGTACAGTAGTGTGTAATTATAAAACAGAAGAAAAGCAAAAAACTTCTTAATAACTAAAGCACGGGGAGGGGGGGAGTTTCCCAAGAACTGGAGGCATTATAAAGAGGGTTTAGGACATGACTGTGTTTATCATTCAGTATGAAAGTAAAGAACAGTCTATGTCACAGATGTCTAAAGGCACAGCAGCAGAACGCATCATGGACTGTTGCAGTGCTCTTGTCATATTAAACTCATTGAGAGGATGTGATGTAGAGACAACAGTGGCACAACACAAGCATGGAATGGGGCAGACACAACTGACCAGAGTCTGGCACCTTGGTTTAAGTGCTAATACAGGGCCTGAGACAGAAATTTACTGAGGAGGCTGATATTAATGCCAGGTTTAAGACTCAGTCTCAACAGACCTCTGTTGGGACTGACTGGAGGCACAGTAGTGTCCCTTTCCCATCTCTTGGTTTTCCTCTGCCTGGCTTAACTCAGAAGCAATCAGAGACCAATAACATTTTTTTAAGCACAACACCACAATAAAAACCAAATCATGTAGCATGCCCCTACATCAGGATTTGATAGACTTCATAATGTTAGACATTATGTGCTTGTCCTAACAAGATTCAGAGCAAAACTAGCACATTCAAAGAGTAAAAACTGCATGCTGATATACAGTATGAGTACTCTGGTGTATAACACTGCATTGCTGTGACACAATGCTCCATCTCTACCCCCCTCCTCTGGCTAAAACTCAAATACCACAGCCCCCGATAGTGTCTAGACTGCTGAAACACAGGACAGCTGTGGGAGACAGGGTCTTCTGAAGCCATGCACCTGAGCTGTGCAACGCCCTACTGCACACAATTAGACTGGCCTGTCGTCTATTTTTAAAATCCGTTCCAGATCACATCTTTTTAAATCTGCTTTTCAGGATTATTCAGATTAAACAGCTCTTTGTGATTTGATATCAACTTATTATTTTAATTTCCCCTTGTTTACCTCTTATTATGCTAAACGATAACACAGTTTTGAACATGAAGGCACTATATAAAATAAAAAATATTATTAGCAAACATATTGATTACACAACAGCAATAGGTTGCACAATTTCACCTCCTTATTTGGCATAATTTATTTTTTATTGAAAACAATCATAATGACTTCACTAATAATCACCAACACATTTGTTAAGGTTAGAAAACTTCTTCTTAAATAAGATTCTGAAACTCTGCTCTTAGATATTATACACTCCTCTTCTTTTCATCAGTGTATTTTCTCTTTTCCTGCTTTTCCAGTCATAAAAACACTAATTAACTTTCAAACCCAGTTATTTCAGTCTTTCACTATAATCTATTCTGCAGCAAGCCCATACACCCTAACAGTCCAAAAATTCCTTCTTCTCAGACAACTTGACACCTTGCACTTTATTCAGACATGCAAAGTATTTTAACGAGAAGTTTTCTGCACAAAATAACTGGAATATAAATGGACTGTGTTCTTTAACCCAGCAGATCCCAAACTCAGATCAAATCCTGAGAAACCCTTTACTTAGAAAAACTGCATCCAAAGCCTACGCCAGCATGGTCCTTTCATGTGCGTACAACTGCTTGTACAGTGACCTCTGTTGTATACTGTATATACCGTCTAAAGATTTCTGCACAGCGGACACATATGGTACAAAGCTTTAAATAGACTTCCTTCACATATAGCTTGTCATTCCATATTATATGACATACAATATGCTTGTCATCATCATTATCAGACTTTACCAATCCAATACTAGAGAAGAGGTCCATAAGATCCAGCCACACAGCCCAGTTTTATCTCTTCTAAAATACCAATTTACCTACCGATCTCTCATGATAAAGCCCTGCTAGTCTTCTCCAGCCTCTTGTAATCCAGTTTATTATTTCTTTTGTCCAACATCCATCCGCTCTCTGTGCTATGTGTCCTGATCATAGCTATTTTAGGCCCTTCACTCTTCGAAAATAAGTCGCAGAGTCTCTGCTTTTTGTCTTTCATTTATTTCAGTTACATCCCTTAACTCCAAGCATACATCTTGCCACGGCTCTTTAAGCTCCTTTTAGATTTGGAAGGATTCCTGCATGTGTGGATACATGTGAATGCTCTTCATGTAAGAGCCAGACAATCTGGTGTCCCAGTGTCTTCACTGTCCCGATTTCCTTTCCATGTTAAGGAGGCATACTGTTGATGTAAAATACATGCTAAATGAAATCCTAGAGGGTGATGTGCCAATGGCAAGAAAATGGCAGTCCTGACTACATAAACAGATATCCTTCCAACAACAGCAATGACAGACAGCAGTGTCATGGTTGTAATACCACTGAATTGTCAAGGTGTTTGTTTCCCCTGGTGGTAAACCTTGAGACGTGGAAACATTCGCATTAGACTACCTGGCTACAGCACTGTGAAAGCTGGAGGTAACTGTGTGGCCCTGCTCTCAGATAAAGAGCATTTTTTTAAATAACAAAAATAATTTTATGTTACTTTCAACTTAAAACAGTAAAGTTTAATTTACAGTACATAAAATATATGCTGTAACATGTTGGAAAGGAGACAAATAAGGGAACAAGTAGGAGTTGAATATCTATTAATATAATGGCTTACAGTCTTTTCATTTAAACTATTCCTCTCTAAGTACAGTATATCTTCTATACAGATAAAACTGAAAAACTTTGCTGATTGAAAACAATATTCATGTTCCTTATGTCATCCACTGGTAAGTTATCCTCCACTTTATTTGTATTGGTAAACTCGTACTGTTTTGAAACTCATGCTGTTAATCAGGCCTCTCAAGGATCCGCATGACCATGTTTCTCCCACATACAACCAACCTCTTCCCTTTTTAATAAGAGAGCCAAAAAAAAAGCACTTGCATTTAGCTAAAAATGCATGGTCTCTCTGGCAAGTCATGAACTTAAAATCCATTCCCAAAATGACAAACTGCTGTATTCCCCTTTTTCCTTCTATTAATTATGACCAACAGAGCCCATTGCAGCAGATCTTAAAGCTAGTTCAAACAAGGCTGGTAATACAGCAAATAAGAGGAAGTATTCTATCCCAAATCTGATGCATTGCTTTAGTGATAACTGTACTGAGACGCACAAAACCATCCCAGTATACACTGCCAAGAATATTAGCATCTTTACATTGTGTTTTAGATACAGAATGAAACACACCGAATAAAGTGATATTCTCATTAGATTTCAAATTATATCTTTTATACTAATTAGATCTGTCACTGTATCAAGTTTATCCGAAGAAGGATTCAATTTGCAAATCCCCAAATAGCTCCTTTCAAAAACTAAACACTGATATTCTTCAAAGCAGACAGCATTGATACATTTGCAAGTGGTGTAATAACATAAAAATTACAAGGACAACAAAGTTCACTTCGATTACTTAAAAAAAAAGCAGTGACGTATTTTTATAGCCATGATGCTGAAATTTGATTAGCATTTTGTATTCCTTCAACGTTCTTAAACATACCTTGTTTTTTCCAGTGTTCTTTGTCAAACACCTTCTAAATCATTAATGCAGGAAGGTAACTACTGTAAAAGCTGTGAAACACATCTTTGTAATTTCTATGTAAGTAGGAGGAAACTTTTGGTGAAACAAGTGTGATTGGTGAGCACGGCACATTATTTGATGTTTTCAGTTTTATCTGCACAGTATCTTAGGGGGTTGGGGATTCACAGAGTGTCTGAGATACCAGGTTCAGCTGTCCTCACATCTTTCACCTGTTTTGTGGTTCCACTGCCAGCTGTGGCACGGATTGTCCTCCTCATGTGTGAACGCTGGCAGTCACAACAGAAGGTTGCACACCATTGAAAAACAGAGCTTCAGACTTTGCTCCAACACCACATTCAGTGCTCTGAGTCCTCAAACACAGTGCCCTGTTTGTTACCCCTTGCTGCTGTGGCCCAGCGTTTATTTCTTTCAAAGGCCGGCTATAGCTTTCATGCAAAAGCAGAGGGCTGTTTTTAGAAGACAAAAGTAATCAAATCAAATAACATAATAAAAGAAAAACTATAAATTATCATAGCATTGTGAATTCCTCAACAGGAATATTGCTTTCCTCACTGATTCATTTATCATTTTATATAGCTGCCAGACTTCCCTAAATCTGTGTATGGAGCAATCAGCTGTCTGTTTACTTGCTGGGTACTGTACCTGCAGGCTTGCAGTGATGTCAGCTACACACACAATACTACGTCTCCTGTCAGGCACTGTGGAGCTCACAACATGACAAATGATAAGTACCGGTGTGGGTGGGTGTTGTTGGAAATAGTATGTCCTTGTGTCTCATTCTCTCCTGAGCACTAAGGGAGCTGCAATTCCAAACATGGTGGTTATGCAATTAAAAATAATTTGTTCACAGAGTTCACAGGC
The DNA here is from genome assembly GCF_055471065.1 of Atractosteus spatula. Classification (NCBI taxonomy): domain Eukaryota; kingdom Metazoa; phylum Chordata; class Actinopteri; order Semionotiformes; family Lepisosteidae; genus Atractosteus; species Atractosteus spatula. The sequence goes on along the minus strand of NC_142717.1, from coordinate 27,809,167 downwards.
TATCAGTTAGACCATGTTATCAACATCCACATCTGTGACTACAGTATACCCCACATTTTACCTGGAACCTACTGTATACCTATTCCTGCCTAATTAAGAAAGCAAAACATTGTATCATATACATGTGCACTGTTAATGTCAGAGCTACAAAGAGTAAAATTAGGGGTCTGAGTAAAACTCAGAAGAAATCAATAGTATTAATGGGTATTTGAAATAGCTTTACATGATCAGGGAAAAAATAAATAAAATGTAATACAACTACAGTCTCTATTTTAAAAGATGCTTAAATAAGCTAGCAACAAAACCCACATCGAGACAAACGGGTCACTGGAGTACAGCACCTTCTGATGCTGCAGTGGGGTCCTACACAGACATTCACATGCACAAGCACCGTGAAAAGGAACCCAAAAGGACTGCCAGGAGCATAGAAATCTACTTATGATGAGGGGGAGTTGCAGCAGCATAAGAATAATACAGATCTGATACTGTAGGTGTAAACAGAACTTTAAATTCTCCGGGCAAGCAACGGGTACAAGGCAGGATACTCCCTGGAGGGGATGCAAGTCCATCACAGGGCACACACACAGACCACAAACACACACGTGCACACACTCACACCAGGGCCAATTTTTCCAGAAGCCAATTAACCTACAAGTATGTCTTGAACTGTGGGAGGAAACCGGAGCACTCTTGATCACAGGGCGAATATACAAACTCCACACAGACACTGTAGCACACCTTGTCTTGTCAGAATTGAAGGCCTCAGTGCTGCAAGGCATCAATGCTAACCACTGCTAGCCATCGTGCCACTCTAGTCATACAGTAACTTCTATATCATTTCCTTGAAAACATTAATACGACTCTCAAAGTAATTCCCAAAGCCTTATAAGTGCGTACGCACTTCACCAGTCTCAATGCACAACAGAGATGTATATTCTGGTGCGTCAGTAAAGTACACTGTTTATTACAACAGGCCAAGTAACTGGCAGTAGTTCTACTGGCACTGCCTTCTAGGATATCATTATCATCTGCCTTCCCTAATTAGCTGCCTTAGACCTGAGCCAGCTTACAAGGGTTACTGTAAGAAAATATAATTTTAAATATGCAAAGTAACTGACAAAAAGCAGGAGACAATCCAGCGAGGCAACACAAACACAGCACAGTGGCATGCAGCAGGACAGCAGAGGCAGATGGCAGGATCCCCTGACTTCACTCTTCAGCTTCAGAAAACCATTTCAGGTACCAGAACACCAGGTGACGAGATGATATCATATGTGCAGTAGGGCCTGCAGAAATCTCACCTCTAGTTTTAATATCCCAATCTCAGTCTCTAAGACATAGGCAGCTCTCCAAGGCCTCTTGTCTTTGTCCTTATAGTTAATATTATTGTGGACGTAACACTTGCTAAAGGTCACACACCATTACATCCAGTGGTCTACTTGCTTTCGTGCTGTAGAGGAGCAGCTTGAAATTTGTGTTTATGCTCTAAAACCAGACCGTCAGGAGCCTGGATAAGGTCTAGCAAAAACAACCAAGAACTAACAAAAAAAAATCCCTCTATTTTACTGGCAAATCTGAGAGCTGTCATTCAGCTTGACTGGCAACTTCTTTTCAGTAAGAAACAGTAATAAATTGGGCTTCAGATAAGGCCAGCAAACTAGTCAAATACGCTGACAAAAAATTAGCTGCTTTTTCTGGCAAACTTGAGAGCTGTCAATCAGAATGAATGACATGTCCACCCGTTGCTTGTGGCAAAAAAAGAGAGAGAGTGAGATAAAATTAAGCTCCGATGCACGAAAATGAATATGATAATTTGGAATGTTGCGACAGCTTCTGAATTTGAACTGATGATGAAGCTAATATTAAAACCCCTACTCATGCTATCATGTTTGCTATGCCCCAACTAGATGGCTGCTGCAATTACAGGCTGTATCACAGGATTACAGGCTTATTATCCAAGAGCAAGGAGCTCAATATGTTCCTAAGGGATAGGAGGCACAGAAGCCCCTTGTGGCACACAGGACTATATTTTTACATTGTAATTAGTCCATTGTTGAGATTTCTCTATGACAAAACCACAAATTTCAATTCCTGTCCAAAATGTAAATCAATGCATCCTATTTTGAAAGAAAATAAAGGATTAAAAACACATTAAAGGCTACAACTGTATGTTATTCACACGCACGTTTTTTAGTGTTTATACTGCCTTTCCTTCCTGGCACTTCAGGTATCTGTGGAGAGACTCACTGCATCTCTAACAGAAATGAAAACAGAAGCTGGCAATTTCTGCACAAAGAAACAAAACGAAAAACTAGTTTCATTTAAACCATCAAGACATTAGGAAAATGGCCTCGCTACTTGTCTAATAATAAAAATACTGAAGCAAAGATTACATGAGTGATGAATTTTGAATCCCATCTCTCCTCAGTGTAGTTAATGACACAGCGAGAGAGCAGAGCTCGGCTGGCATGGTAAGCTATCTGTAATTGTTAAGTGCTACGAGAGGGGCTGGACCTGATCATTCTCTGAATTGTTGACCTGATGGGAATCATGTAGCTGGTAATAAATTGATAATCTAAATTAATTCATTCAAGCAGAAATCGATTTTGTAACTCCTCAAGAGCTTGTAATAAAGCTGGCCTCCCGCTGTTACCTGCATTCCCGGTTTCACAAGGCTGCTTGGAAACAGCTGGATATAGGTGACCCGCCTGCTCATTAAATCTGTTGCTTGTTCTTTCTGGTAAATGATATTAAGCTGAAATGTCCTCGGCTTGAATTTTTTTTTTCCCTTTCCCTCCCCTCTCTAATTTTATGACAGAAATAGCCTAATTTAGAACACGAAATAACAATTTCCTCAATGTTCTTTGCATTGTTAGGAAACCACAAGCATTTTTCAAGAAAGACCAAAAAAAAATCTACATCTGAAAAGGAAAAAAAAAAGAAAAGCGGTTTGTGTGTGTGTACACTCCTCCTATGAAGGCACAAGATATATAGTCAAGAAAAGATAGTGGCAACAATAAATTATTACCTTTTCTGAGCCTGAGCTTTGTAGTAAAGCGGAAGATTATCAATTCACAGGTTTGTACAGATAGCATTTCTTTGGCTGTAAAGCGATTGCAATCAGGAGAAATATAAGCATCTGTATTCTCCCAGCTCTACTATGAGAGAGGTGAGATACAAACAGCCTATATTTGCAACTATACCCAAAGGCTGCAATGTTGAACACACTAAGCCACTAAACTATAAAAATGCATAATTTTTAAATTACTTAAAGGTCATAATTGGTACACCACAAAAACAAATGTGTTATATAAATGTGTCAATTTTCAAATGTTGTTTTTGCAGAATTTAAGCTTTTATAAATATGTAAAACATGTCTCTACAGAATCAGACTCAACTGTGGCTCTATATCTGACAAAGAGGGGATCACTTGTACTCTGGCCTGGTCTATCTGTGGGAGAGTAACATAAAAGTCTATGGGAAAATTGGAAAAGGGTCAAAAAGATTGCCCCTTCCTGATACACTGCAAATCAGAATATTTTTCTAATGTAAATTACTTCTTCTGAGACAGCTGTAGTAGTGCACTAATGAATTTCTCAAAAATACAACCTAGAACAAAGTATTTTGCAAGACCATCAGCAGATGAAACACACGTTGCGTTTAACAATAAATATTCTAGCCTTTTCTGCAAGGCTAGCCATTTGATCGTAAACAAAAGGACTCGTGAGACAGAGAAGCATAGAACCTTGAGTCAGTCACCAGACCTCAGAGATAAAGCAGATTTCGACATAAACATATGACCAAGACTCAAGTCCAGTGAGAACAAAAAAGTTTAAAGACTGATGATGAGACATCAATCCTCACATCACACTGATAGCTATCTAGTACCGATTTCTGCCTGCTCCTCACTGTGAGACTTTACTACCTCTAATGGCAGCTCTTCGTCTAGACCAAGAAATTAAAGGCCAATTACAAGTCACATCACCAGAGCAACAGTGTTTTCTTGTGACGCTGGCTCTTGGCCATGACAGCTCTAGTTGAACTGTTCAGTTTGAAATGGCCCTCCAAATGTGAAGACTACTGTATGCCCCACTTTAAGTTTAAACTAACAAAAAATAAAGAATATAGCCTACAGCCAAAAAGATAATGTTACCTTAAATTCTTTTATAAGAAAATATCAATCTTTTTAATTTTCATTTTGAAACTAATAACAATATAATAGTAGTATATTATTATTAAATATGTCAATGAAAAGACAGTCACTTTCTTATACAGTACATAGGCACAAACACTGCTCTATATTGATGGCATCTGAAGGATTTCCTAATACAGCGTTAGTTCTTTTAAAAAAAAGCATGTTAAAGGAAATCCAGCTGGCCATATTTTACCAGCGACAGCTTATGGGAAAGAAAGAAGAGGATTTATGTTTTGAGGTGATAAAATTGAATCAGTCAGGCTATGCTGTGTGTTGAAAAATGCTAAACAAACAATGCCAAGAAAATAAGAGGTGTTTTATGTCTGTGACACATTATAATGATAATTGAGCGTTGGAAGAAACGAAAGGGAAGGGCTGTATTTATACAGAGAAGGGCAGAGCCGAAAGCATCAGGAAGAGGGCACCTAATTAAGGCGTAAGAGGTTTTTTTTTTCCCAAAACAATGCTTTTTTTTTCTTTTTGTATCCAAACACTGAAACATAGTTGACATTTAAGAATCTTAGTTTGCTTCAAATGATGTCTGAAAGACAGACGTGCACGCAAGGCAAAATGAAAAAGTTCAAAACTGTCTTTGGTTTAAAACAATAGAAATACTGTGACTCTCCCCCCACCACCAAGCAAATACACTCCATTAGAGAACAAAGATGTTACAGATATTATTGTTGGCATGAGAGACGATTGGCAAGGATTTCGAGTTGATTCAGTGGAAAGGGCCGCGGGTCATGAGGTACCGGACCGGCTGTGGTGCGTTACCCGGCGACATCACATCACGTAGCCCCGAGGTGTGGTGAAGTGACAGCGCTGCACGAGGAGAGAGGACACAGTCCTATCCCAGTCCTCCGACTTCAAACAGGTTCACCCTCTGTCCTTGGGGCTAAAATAAAATATCATGCTGGCTGAAGAGAAAGACAGGGCCCAAGATTCTGGGTACAGGCTCAAGCTTCCTGCTTCAATTCGGCAGGACTGCGTTCTGGTGCATGGGCTGGTTTCTGGCTTTAATCCATGAGAATGTGTTCTGGTGATTGAGCTGGTTTCCAGCTTTGATCCATGAGACTCTGTTCTGGCGATTGCTCTGGTTTTTGGATTTGATCTAGAAAAATGTGTTATCGGCAACTGCACTGTTTTTTGGCATTGGTCCATGAGATTGTGTTCTGGTGCACGAGCTGGCTTTTGACTTTCAGAGTAAAATAATTTCAGAATTTGCTCCGGTCCTTGTCCTGGTTTCCAGCTTTAATCCATGAGATTGAGTTCCGGTGCATGCTGTAGCTTCTGGCTTTGATCCACGAGATTGCGTTCTGGTGCTGATGCTGGTTTCTGGCTTTGATCCTCATTTATCTCGTGGAAGGTGTGCGGCAGTGTGTTGTAAGAGTGCAGATGAGCCCTTAACCATTAACATGTGGATTCAAGGCCCTGCGGCAGTGCTGCCGCTGGCTTTGTACGGTACAAGGGATCATTTTCAGCAGCACCAGCAGAAGAAGAACAGCACAAAGGACACTTCAGCATTATCCATATCCTCTCAGCCTCAGGCTAACTTCCTGTAACATCTCCAAGCAACGTGCAACATTCATATACAGGTTTGCCACAAAATCGACATAAAAATTTTTAATTTAGCTTGCTCTCTTTCATGTCAAAATCACGTTTATTTTATTGAAGTTTAGCACTGGGATTTTCAGAGGCATTTGTTGGAAGGCATTTTTTGTGAGAGATGACACCATTCATTGGAAAAGTGCCTTAGCTCTTGTTGAGTTTTTGTTGCACTATACCAATGAACACGGTTCAGATTGAGTGCTGCATATACATGATTTTTAATGTCAATAATGCTGTTGTCAGTATTTGTGTAAGTAGTACACAATGTATTCACAACCACAACATGAATTTACTGCTACATGAAGCAGAACAGCATGCTTCTCTACTTTCATTCATGAGATCGCTTAGGTTTGAATACATTTCCTTCTGCTAAATTACCTACTAAACTGAAGCCTGCCATTCATCTGAAATCATACTCTGGTCATTTTGTTTTTTAAAAAAAAGCAAAGACATAAAAACTGGTTTGTGTCAACTAAGGACAATTTTTTAACAACTGTTGTTGTTTATAACCTACTTTTATTACACCGGTACCTGACTTGCTCTGCATTATAATAGCAATCCCACCATTGTCAAACTGAAAGGAAGTCAGTGTAAGATCTGAACCAGGCAGAGTGAAACAGGATAGTTTTCAGTGACAGCCTGCAGGACCCTGTCAGAAATGAAAGCATTATGTTAAATAGGGTGACGAGTGATTTGATAGCTCATCTATCTTGTTCTAGGCATCCCGAAAAATGTTTGACACCACCACACAGCTGGGCTGGAACACCTGCATCGTTAATACCCTACCCCCCCCCCCCCATCCGGCGACCCCTTCCCTCTCTTCTGCCCCCCCTTCCCACCCCCCAAAGTCTAGTTTAGTTTTTTTGCACACAAACCACCCCTTTTCATGTTGCCCCTATCAGACATGCTGTTTGGGAAGTGAACTGAGGACTGCCACTTCCCCCATTAGCTGCAGCTCATCACCGAGGAGAAAAGTGTGTGAGATCAGAAACACAGCCTGCATTTGGCTGGCGGAGCTGATGTATGCCAAACCTGTCACTGCCTTGAAAACCTCCCTTACTGGTGCGCAGGAATACGCGTAAACATGCGGACTACAGGGGAGGTCTGGAGATTAACTGGCTGGGGAAAACCAATGCAGAGGTGCACATGCATTCAGCACTGAGGTAATTGCTGGAATAAAAATTATTTTCGATCAGAAGTATGCTGGTGCTCCAAGACGAGCTGTTGATTGACACTGCATTTTTCCTTGAAGAGGTGCTTTCTTTTGCTCGTTGGCATTGCACAATGTCAGATATACCAGCCACGCCTCTCTCTAATGAGACTGCCCCCTGTAAGGTAGTGTGCTGCTGACACGAAGACTTATGACTCGTCCCCACTCCAGCAGATTCTAAGAGATCATCCTGAGATTTTGTATTATTTAAACTAATAAGGCAATCTACATCTGTAAGGATTGCAATGCGCAAAAGTATATATTTTTTTTGCAGGTGTCAAAAGGGATTTCATGCATTGTTCGAATGTGTGAATTTGCCACACCCTTTTTAGTGCTAATTTGCCCTTTTAGGTTTAATCTCTTTCATAGTGGCTTTCTTCACCGTTTAATTAGGCTACAGGGAGTCGGCAGAGACACTCGCTTCATTCCTCCAGAGTTTCGTTCACAGATTGTACCCTTCAAGGATTTCCTTCTGTCACTGAAGCCAGACCGACTGAAATGCTAACAAAACACTGTAAAGCATTAATACCTTGAGAGTTCCCCTGCCTCGTCTCACACGCCTGTTTCTCTCCAGCAAAGTGCAGTCCCACCACTAACTGAAACAGAGACGATTTCTGGCATATCTGAAAAATGGCACTCATCGCACAAAACAAATTCTTTTACTGCCACACAAATGCTTTTTGACATCCGGTTGGAAAATGCATTTACCGTTTTGAGTTATCATTTGTAATGCATATTAAAGTGCAGTGACACTTCTAAGGACAAGTGGTAAGAGCATTCACTTATATTTATGAAATAAACTTCAAATTAATAACTATTTCTTGAATATATACTGTAGATAATTGTAGCAGTTTCGTTATATATTTATATACGATTCAATTTTAAACAATAATGATTTCTGCCACTCATAATGTTATATATGGATAACAAGTCATAAAATTGGAAAACAAGATTCATCATAGAACTGAATAAAAATAAATTTAAAGGCAAATAACAACAAGGGAAAACACACAATGCTGTAGATTTAATGGGATCCATTCTCTAACAGGCAACACACTTATTACAAGCCACTAAAGCACTATATTGGGTCAAATTACCACAGTGATGAATAGTCAGGGGATTCAATTAAGAAAAGTAAGAGGGTTTTAAAATGAGAGCAGAATGAATGGACACACACAGCACAATCAGAGGTGTCCTATAACTGTGCCCTAGCTGGGTGATTAGCCCATGATCATTAAGAACTTCACTGGGGAGGCAGCTCTTTGTCTTCACAGCATAACATGCCTTGAAGGATCAAAGAAGCCAAAGCTGCTTCCTATACTGAGACGTCAGGGTCCAGTGTCAATCAATAATATATATTACCAAGCTGGAGATTTACGATCCTGATTCTCTTTAAATGAAGAGAGAAGAAGGGGTCAAAGGTCAGGAAAGAGTCCTGTAATACTGTCAGTATCATCACAGACTTTTTAAAGAGAGCACCTGAGGTGGAAGCATGAACTCTTAAACCATACAATGGTCAAAGTAAAGTAAAGTGGACAAAGACTTAGTAAGTGATCTGCTTGTTTGGACCGGTGGGCAAAGAAAAATTAATGCAAAACAAGGCAAACACAAGTGATTGTTCCCAGAGCTCCCAATCCATGTGCTTAACTGGACAAGAAGCTCAAACCTCATGTGTTTCTGAGGTGGAAGGTGTGCAAATTAACAGTTTTGCTAGATTGCTTGCTGAAGTTCTAAACTGGGGTCTTTCCTGAGAAACTAACAAGACACTAATCAATAATCTCTGACCCATAATCCCTCAATCTGTACTTTTTTGGTGTTTCTAACAGAAACCAGTTGTGCTCTCTAGACTTGGAGCTGTGAGCATTAATTAAACACAATCTCCATGTCATGGACAAAATAGGGTCATGAGGTCTAAACCCCTAGCTATGAACAGACCTCAGAGCGTAAACTCACGATGACACAGGCAGGACATCACATTTGCTTTCAGCATTGACTCAGATCATTTTATTCTGATGTTTGCAAATGGCGGCACAACCCCAAGCACGAAACGGAGGAGACACAGACATGTTAGCATCTGGTATGACTTGGCCTTATTCATCAGATTAGGGCAAAAAATGTGTTTTAATGGGACAGGGCTCTGGAAGACTTCACTCCAAAAAAATATAATCTGCTATCACAAATGATGTTTGATTAAGAATAAATTAAAATGCAATGTGTACTCTGTTCAACAAACTTTGCCCGTGTACTGTTTAGGAATGATGCAGTCTCATTAGTTTTTCGTGCATGTGATACAACTTATTGACTCTTGTTGCTGGTACACTTAAAGCCATGGGGAAAATAATGCCACATCAAGAAAATATCCAGGACATCTCCACTGTACTGCAATACTATATATTGAACATATGCCGTTACTGACCTATCAGGCAGTTTTCAATTTGCATAGTTCATTAACCATGAAAAATTCACATCAGCCTTTTTTGTTTTGGATCACAGATTTCCCAGTGGCTAGGTTGATGTCAGGATTAAAATAAATCAGCTCTCAACTTCAGCACTGGTTAGAAAAGCAGAGGTCTTTAAACAACATGAGTCGGAATACTTATAACTCCAACCCAGCTATCTCTGTTTTTTGGAAAATGCCCTTTAATTATACAGCAGGCACAATGGCGCAAATTGTACAGTCCATTCGTCCGGTACAGGCACTGCAACTGTTGTGATTTGCATCTAATTGAAGTTAAATTAATAAAACACATATTTCTGACAGTCTGTCACCTTCTTAATACAGTAACGCATGTTTCTTGAATACTTACTGACAAAACTTGCACATAGAAAAAGAAAAAATAGAACAGCCATCGTGTGTCCAAAGTCCTAAAGCGGGCCTGTGATAAATATACCATGTATTGGGCAATACAGAATCCCTCAAGTTACCATGCTCATTGGAGCGAGTCATTATGTAGCACTTGTGAGTTATGTGGCCTGCTTCAATTTACTGCAGAACTTAGAAATTCCCTATCTCTGACTTGAATATCCTCCATTTTAAGCAAAGCATTTCCTTGCTGCTATTGAATCCCCTGAGGCACAAGCCTGTGAATTGTTTGATCTAAAATGTAATATCTAAACCAATTCTACGTGCCAAGCATGTCTATGAAGAGTTATTTAAAAAAAAACATTCCTCCAAAAATAAAAATAAAATCATATAATGTCCCCAAGTTCCAGATTAATCATCGCATTTCTTGGGGAAGGAAAAAAAAATCCAATTGATAAGTGTACTAGAAAAACAGTAACCAGCTATCTAGCTGAGCTTCAATCTGGGGAGAGTTCCAATTAACACCATGCTGGTTTCACTCATCAAGCCCCGGCACGCAGGTGTGTCTGAGAAGTGGTGAGAACCATCACAATGAATCACCAGCAGCTCGGCGACCATAACTTTAATTCTAATTAACGACCGCATTTGTCACGGAATATACAGAGTTTTACTTTCGACCAAAGGCAGTGCCCATGCTGTAAATAGTCGCCTTCTTTTCCAGAGCATTTGATATAGAGGCACCAGTGCACTAAACCATTTATCTTGCAGACCTTAGCCAGCATTCTCAACAATTAAGAACACTCCCAAAGAGCAACTGTTGACTTACTTCACCAAGTTTCTAAAAGAGACTAGAAATCTTTAGAAATTACAATGTGCTGGCCTGGCCTTCTGTGCCTTTACACACACATATACTGTATAGTATATATATATAAAAAGGTAGGGTGGTAAACTAGTCTGAGAGAGAATTTAGGCATCAAGCTCGACCAGATTTGAAATACTGTACACAGTTACATATCATCAAAAGTGTCACTCAAGCTGTGTTCGGTACTTGACAACTGCCAATTTTAATAGACACACAGCAGATATAAAAAAGAAATAGGCAGGTACAACCAAAACACATACAGTACTTAAATGGAGGCAGTTAATTTTTAGATGTATCTCTCCTCCAGAGCACCCACAGTGAGCCATACAGTGTTCCAGTTGCACCATACAGATGGTTTGTCTAATAAGCTGCAACACTTGCATGTAAAGGTATGTTCGTTCACACAGTTTTCACATAAAACAAACACTTATCAGAAACAGCTGCAGACTTTAACAGTGCCGTCTGCAGCTAATAACTGCTATTTTGATACGTGCTGCATAAGAACTCTCATTTATTATGGAGAAACTGCTTTTTTTGATAATAACTTTGGATTTGGCTTGGTTGAGTTCAAAGTATGATTGCCTATAGAAGGGTTCCTGAGCAGCTCCTTCTGTAAAACTAGAGATATCTTAATAGAGTCTTGTACCAGCGGTCCCTGAAAGAAACCTTTTCAAAGAATTATAAATAAAAAGTAATGCATTGTATTTTCACCAAATTTAATAATTATTCATCAAATTTAAGAATAATCAAATAACCAATTTAATTCTGTATAGAACAGCAGATGTATTTTAAATGAAACACCCTCTCCCAATTTTAAGAGCAGTATGTAATTTAGAATTACTCTGCCATTGTACGTTCATTTATAAAATATTTAAAAAAAGAAACATTTGCAACAGACTGTCTAGTCTTCATATTTAAAAGACCCATGTTCAACACTGCTCTCCTGAGTCTTCGGTCCCAGGAGGCCCTGCGAGTGGGCCGGGAGTGAGCAGTTGAATGAACACTCACTTCTCTCTGTGCTCTCAGAGGGCTACAGTCCCCAGCTGAGCAAGGGGGCAAATGAAATCCCCTAAGATAAAGACATTAGAGGCCAGTGCTATGTACCAGTGCATTTAAAGAGATCCAAGTCAGTCGGTTTTTGGCACTCTATGTCACAGTGCGTCTTAAGACCATAAGAAATGTTATCAATGTGAAAAGGCCACGTGGTCCACCTTTCCTTTTTGTTCCTAGAAGCTTGCTTATCTTACCAATTGCTCTTGAAGGATCTAAAGGAAACGTGGCTTAGTAGTTTCTTATGAATACTGAATCAGTCACACCATAATGTTATTTCATTGCATATTAAGAAATGGATGAGAGGAAATAACTGCAATTTTTGACACAGAAAAAAAAGATCTGCATAAAAGCCCAAATTGAGACCATGAAACCACACAAAGAGCAATTTGAACAGCAAGCACACTGGAAACAGCTATAAATGTTATACCTTTTTAATATACCATTAAAACAAATGATATATTATCACATATGGCATGTGCTCATCTTGGTAATTTATCACATGACCTCGGCAGATTTTTTTAATGTTTTGACGCTGCACGTTGGAACCCTGTGCTGGGTTCATCTAACCATCTAACACAAAAGTGTGGCCCACAGCAACAATGAAGTCTTCTCCCTCTTCCACGCAGAGCTCTGCCGAAGCAGAGAGAGAGCTTTTGCACTGAGCTCCTGGCAGAACGCACAAGACTGCATGGCAGATTTCATACTCAGCAGACATCTACAACAACTGATGTCTTGTAGTCAAAAGCTGCTAAATTACCTGTGAAGGGTTACCGGCAGCCCTGAGTGCTTTCTCCATTGTTTATTTAGTTCGAAAAGGCTCCTGCACTTTCTGCTGATTGCTCTAACTGACAGCACAGGAAATCTGGATTCTGTAAACAGGGTGCTGCTGTATTGAATTACAGGTAACACCAGCATGTCGAACCTGCCAGGGCCGGCACTCGTGCTGACATCCCAGCACAAAGCCAGGGCAAGGAGACTGGGAAAAAAGTTCAGCGCAAGGAGGAAACTGACAGCCTTCAGATGCTGATTGCAATGATCAGATTTGTTTTCAATGTTGTAAAGCTTGATTTCATATTGACTACCACCTTTACACAGTGCACTTACAACAGGACGACAGGCCAGCCTTAAATCAACAATACCAAATGCCCCCCCCCCCCCCGCCACCCATTGATTGCAAATAACAATGCCTGCACTTGATAATTTTTTTTGTTTTGCCACATGCTTCTTCCTTCTGACGGACAGAAACCCAGTATCAAGTACTGAGATTGGAATTTATGATTAATGGGTATGTCAAAACTCGGATTTAATCTGGACCTCAATCAAACAAAAGCAGAAGGAAAAAGCTGGATTTTATTTAAACACAGAAAAACAGTATATCACATGAAGTTCAGAGTCATAGATGCAGAACAGGAGTCTGTGCAACCTCCATTTTTCTGCATTTGCACAAAGGTACCGTGATGAACATTTTCAAATAAATTCCAAATATCTGAGTAAAGCTGTAATTAACCACATCACAGAGGGATGGAAGATGATTTCTCCCTGCCCAGAAAAAGGCAGTTCTGTGAGAACAGAGAGCTGGACATATGTGTATAGATATGTGCAAGTCTTCCTCCTATTGACTGTTACAAGACCATGTTCACCAGCAGGAAGGACAATCCAAGAAGCTTGTTGACAAATCGAAGAGATAGTTTTAGTGACAAAAAGAGGAAGACGGTGCTTAAGGAGAAACCATTTCGGTTTGTAAGCAAAGCAGACAGAAAGAAGGCAGGAAACTGGTCACAAATGAGAATAAAAAGTGTTTGGACAACAAAAAAAACCACCCTATACAGTACGTATATCTACTAAACATACTGCACCTTATAACCTGATCTCTCAGCTGTAAAAAGTATTTTTTAAATTTTAAATAATAATCATAATGAGAAGAAAGAAGATCTTAGGAAATAATGCTTACATCATGTCCTAGATTGTGCCAGAGGGCTATAATAATTTACCACCACTGCTCTTTTCACTCCAAAGTGATCAGTAATAAACTCAAAGTCCACTGTCTATGCCTTTCCAGAACTAAAGTACCCTCCCGCTGACTTATTTCCAAACAGCAACATCATCTTGTATATCCCATTTCATTGTCTCTTAGCACTGCAGTGAATCTCCACAATCCAGTGAACTAAACTGTATGTCTAACTCCAAAACTGACCTTGTGTACAACACAATTAGAACACCTCAGTCAATCAACTCGCAAAAATAAACCGAGCTGACACGGAATAACACTTCCAATTCAAAATGTATAGCACAATCTAGTAAAAAAACAGTTTTCTGCTTATATTTTTTACTTTATAGTTTAGACTCTCAATTCGTTAAGGATGCACACTTTTGAAAGCCTGCCTGTTCTATAGGGAGACATCTCTCAAGGGCACACTATTGTAACTGTGCCTCTGGCTTGTGATCTATCTCCTGTGAATCTCAGTGAAAGGTACAACAGGGTCATACGCAGAATACATGGTTTTCCAGTGTTGCAGAATGAGCTTTTAGGGGTCATACTGATTTTTTTTTTGCAGATCAAAGAACTTGGGATTGCTTTAGAGAGAAAACTAATCAAGACAATCAATTATTCTGTAAATCCCAGCTCTAGCACTGAGAGGGATTGTTTGTGAACATTTCTTATTAGTAAAATAATAATTTATTTTATTTGTAACAATAACCATAGTTCCTTTTTTATAACCATAATTACATTTGTTCTGTATTCATTGTTACTGTCCTTATGTCATGAATGTTGTCTTCAGACCAATATCATATGATATTTGCTTCAGTGCTGTAGAACTCCAAACGGGATACTGGAAACAGTTTATTGTATTTTACTGGGGAAAAACCTTCTTCCTTTCCTCTAAGACATGTACAGAAAAGTTACTCAGACCAGCACTTCCACAATGAACCAAAAACAACTACGTACAAAAAGTATAGACTGGATGTGCTGCTGGATCATGTTTTGTGAACTGTTTTCCTCTTTTCCAGCATGCTGGCTGGAATCTCCTGGAGAGACTCCTCTGGATGTATATGAGGACCTATGCTGTCTCTCCTTCCCCATTGAACACTGATGCTTCATTATGTCTTGTATCAGAGTGTGATTTTGTTACTAATGTCTGCTACCTTGAAGAAGTCCATTTGTCGGTGGCCATTTGCTTTTGCTACTGTTTTTCTCAGGGTGCTGGGGCAATTTAAGTCATAACCGTCAGTGTGCTAATGGCCTCATGCCCATTGGAGAATCGTTCAGACAGTTCCGGCAGTGGCGATTTACTGTACGGGTTAGTTCTCTGCACAGACAGCAAAAGGGCATGGGCTTCAACTGTGAAGGAGACAAGCAGTTTGGAGGAGATAAAAAACAGTCTCACTTAAAACTTTACATTTTACAGTAAGGTTAAACCCACTTAAAATACCAGAGAACTAATACTATTATGTTTTAATGAGGCTAGTAATGTCACAAGACAGAGACAATATTTGGAAATGTTTATCAGCATTTAAACAACACAAATTGTGTTCCACACATTGTCCTATTATTGAAAGTTATTCATCATATAATTTCTATAATTTTTATTTCCACTATTTTTAATGCCTTTTCAACTATCAGAATATATGCATCAAAGAGTTTCACATGAAATCCCCTATTGCCTACACTAGGCTTTGGCATTAAATCACTATAAACCCCAATAAACAATATCAAGATAGTGAAACACCTTTCTAATGGACAGAAATGACAACTTATTTATGTTTAATGGGAAATGCGTAAAAGACTAATCATCCAAATACATGAAAACAGCTGTAAAAGATTTGTAAAAGTACAGCAAATGTGAAGAAAATGTGAATGCAATATATACTGTTCAAAGCCTTTCTTACTGTATGTTCTTATATTTTAAGTGACATTATCTGTTGTTTAGTTGAACAATGTGCCAAATGCTGTGATGAATTAACTCACTTCACATTATACTTAAATCCGCAAACAATAAAATGGTCTTTAAATTGTATATTACAGTATTACTAGCTACCACACATATACAACTGTCTTTAAAACAACTACTGTATAAAAACAGGCTCTTATCACTTTCACTGGTGACTTCAGCTGTGCAAAAAAGAAAAATAGAATTAAGAGAACAGGGGGCATTGCTGTAGTCAGTATTCATTGTTCTACAAGCTGAAGCAGAGCAGCTTTTTATCGTTTGTGGAGTGAGCAAGTAGTGGCATTGGAGAGCTCTTCTGTGTGCCCCCATGACAAGTGCACAGTGATGGAGATAAATGGAGAGCCTGTGCAATTCCACTCATTTCCCTATATACAAACTGCCTGCTGAACTTGGGCTCATGCTTGCAGGCAACCACCGAGCACAGAGTGTGTATACTCAGAACCCTGATGTTCTATTCATTGTGCTTGATTTTCACCTGCTTTGAACAAAGTGTCATTCTACGGTCCTCCCCTGCTAATTACAGACTTTTTTGTTTGAAGAAGTGAACCCTTTTATTGCTCATAATTCCAGCTATCACATGCCTAGGAACCTTCTTCAGATCAATAGCATGTAGTTAAGTGGATGAAAAGGCTAAATGTGGCTGTCGTGTGCAATGCTAGGGGTTATGCAGCCTTTAAGTGTCGTGTTCCGCCCTCAGTTTTACAATGCTGAATTCGACTCCCAGGTGGTCAGAAACTCATAACCACTTTCTGAATTAAAGATCTGTCACCTCTCTTTCTTTCCGTCTTTTTACAAATCCTGAATACCAGATCGGTGTATATTAAAAACAGCTTGGAACCAGCACAAAGCCCTCTAAAGCTGCTAACCATACCATTTTGACAGCAAATCTACCCTGTTTTTAGTGAAATCAAAATCAATAAATATTAACCTCTTCTGACACTTCCTGTGCAGATACTTTATCAATTGTTGTCAGGTTATAAAACAGTCAGTGATATATTGTATTTTTTAAGGATGGGAATCAATAGCGAACTTGGAAATCGATCTAGATTAACAAGGGTTCACTGGTGCAATTTTTGTAAGACAACAAAATAAAATTGGATTTTATATTAAATCTCATAGTGGATCAAGATCCAAACAGTACACAAAGAAGCAAAGCTACAGTAGCAAGACTTAGTGCAGGTTATTTTTCCTGTCTTTATAATCATAAGCAGATCTGAAGGTACACACACATTATTTTGTTTTTACCAAAAAAGTACACTATTATAAGCCTTTACAAGCTTTGTTTTTAACTCCTTATATACTATACAAAAATGCCTTAACAGAATAGGTTAGGATATACGTTACAACACATTTCTGGAAAATTCTTTAAGTTTATTAAATGTACCTTTTAATAGAAGTTTCGTTAATTTAAGCTCAGAGCTGTCTGAAAAAGACATTTAAAATATTTCAAATAAGTTCCTCAACAAAAACAAAACAATAAAATAAGAATGTATAAATTCTTAAAATTCTCTAATTATTGCAGAAGGTGATAATGCGTGAATAAAAGGGCTTCAATGTCTAGCGTTTCCTTCATTTTTGTCCTTCTTTTTTGCATTTTCACAGGAGCACATTTTGTAATATAATGAAAAATGACCATTAGCAAGGATAAAAAAGTGACATTCACTGCAAGCATGCCCTGAGCACTTCGCTATTTTTCATTAATAATGGTGGGTTGCCTTAAACTCGGACGACAAAGGTCTTCCAGTCATAATTTAACAAACTTGGATGGCAGTGACTGTCCTGTTTCCTGACGAGTATGGGGCTCTCCTTCAATCCAGCAGGCAGATTCCTGTCATTACCATTTAATAGCTACAATAACGTATCATCAGCAGTATTTCTTGGTGAGACTTCATATCTTTTGATTCACTTGTGAGGTCCAGCTCCCCCTTTCCCTGTTTCTTTGAGCACGGAGAGTCAGCCCTTTCATGCCGGGTGGAAGTTTCATTCTAGTCACTATGTGAAAATTAAAATTCTTCAGGATGGACGTGTATCCTGTGGCTGCCAATCACGCTGATGGTCCACTGGAAGTCGACAGTTTAAGCTGTGACAAGAGGGAGCCTATTTGATCTTCAGCTTTCAAAAGAAAATAGCATGGTTAGCCATCAACCATGATTTGCTTCACACTAAAAGTCCACGTGCTATTCCGACAGACTAGAGCCATGGGCACGTTAATGCAATATCTAACTTGTTAATTTCACTTCCCTCATCTGTGATTTTTTTGTCTTGCATTTTCCTGCCTTTGATTTGATGTTTGAATGTTTTCATAGCTTGAAAGAAGGCTCCACGGCTGAAACGTTCTGTTTTATTTCTTCTTTTCTTCAGCATGGAATAAACCTATTACTTGTTCCTTTGCAGCCTACGCATGCTGACGCAGCTACCCACCTGAACTAATATAATGGAAATGCAACTTGTGCAATCGAAGCAAAGAAGCTCAAGTTAGGCCATAAAAGCAGACCCCATGCTGTGCAGGATGTTTACAGCTAAAGGCTGTCCAGGGCATCCTGTGTTTGCACTCATGCAGGAGCACAGAACCTGAGAGTCACCACAGAGCACAGCTGGAACCACGGACCACAGCTGGAATCGCCTCCTTTCAAACGATGAAGCAGTGAATCCAGAATCTGATTTTTTTTTATTTTGTGTTCTATTTATCACAATCAGAAAAGTAAGGGCCTAACATTCACACTTTGGACTGGGATGCCAAATGTCTGACAGAGAGGTCATTTCAGAGAATTTAATAATTTATGTAATCTATTCAGGTATTATGGAAATCAGATTGAAATACGCCTTTGTTTTGTTTAAAACCTAGATCAGAAGCTGACTTTTATAAAAGAATCATTTTCATATGATTTCCATATGATTTGATTTAATTCTGTATTGTGGTAGTTATTTTTACTTCACTTTTAATTTGTTTTTTATGGTATTGTGCACTAATTCTCATATCATTTTTATGACCTTTATTGAAATTGTGATTTAATTTTCATTCTAAATAATAACTGATTATTGCTTTCCGACCTGTGTTTCATTATTTGACATTGTGTTTTTATAGGATGTTTTATACTGATTTTTTTCTGTATACAACAATTATTCTGTATGCAAAGCATGCAGAGCTGCTCCTAGCATGAAAGGCGCTATACAAACAAAAAGCTTTTATCTGCACAACCCTCTTAAACTTAAGGAATATTTCACAAGAAAACAAGAAATAAAGTAACTAAAGGTCTTTTGTGCAGTCGAGCTAATGCTCATGTTTTACAACATACTGCAGATCGTCTAAACTCCTTCCCTTTATGCTTCTACAATTCTTCTCCTCGCATTCAGTGGCTAGAAGAGTTTGCCCAGCCGTTCCCACTGCGTGTGTCATTGTTTCCCATTGTCCCAGGGGCTGGATCAGCTGTAACAGTACGTTCCCATACCCACCCCAGAGCTGGCTGTACTGAATCCAGGCCCCGCACAGAGCTAAATGCAGTGGCCTGCTTCTCTCAGGTGCTGGAGAGCTGATAGGTCCTCCTTTGGGTATTACATCACCCTGTGAAGATATGCTATATAGAAAACAACAACAACAACCAAAAGAAAACTACAGTTGCAGCTGGTTCCACCTCCAGCCTGTTTTCCCAGGATTCTGTGGGGTCCTAGTGTGGTTCAGATCTGTTGAAACAACAACAGCAGGCCCTGTAGAGATTGCTGTTCCAGGTTAACCTGAAACTGTCTAGAGCTCCACAGTGAAGCTGAACCAGCAGCTGATCAAAGCAGAATGTAGATTAGGACAGCCTGCCTGGACATTTACAAGAAAAAAGAGAGTTTCCCTTCCCAAAAAAGAAACATCTAAAGGGTTGATTTCATAACCAGGGTGCAAGGGCAAGGACAACATGCAAAACCTATTGCCCTGGCATGGGAGGGAGCAACTTCTGAAGCAAACACAAGTGAAACACAACAAAATGACTTTGTATTACTACCATTTTGCCTTCTTCGTAAAATGTCATTTTCTGTTACAAAGAGTATGCAAACAATAATTAAACATATTTAAAACCCACAAAGTTTTTTTTTCTTCATTGTTTTCTGCAAATTCTGTGTGCACAGTCTTCCTTAGATGCAATGAGTGTTTTGTGTACAAAGGTGTCTTTTATAATGCCTTGCTATGTCGATAGTACTGAATAAATCAAATAAATGCCTGGCTTTCAGATTACTGTAAACATGGTTATTCTGAATCAGTGCTCAAATCTGCAGACGTCTGCGAGTGATTGCAACAAGGACTCTGTGGATCCCAGAGTTCTGATGCAGCCGCAGCCTAGTTAGGCTATGTTCCTGTAGATTGTCAGACAGGGGAAAACCAAACTCCTTTGCATGTTTCACCAAAGATTCAGTGACCTGACTGCACATCTTACTGTTGACAGCCGCACCGAAAGCCCTCTGAAAGCAGCTAGCTGTTTTAAATCACCTTTCACGCAGCCTGCAATGCACTATCCTCCTGTGCCTCCTTCGGTATCAGCTGCAGGACCTGGCACACATTGTCCACACTTTTTCTCGTTAGGCTGGAGCCAAATTCCACGTTTTAATGTCAGTGATGTTTAAAGAGCAGACATGGGATCTGCAGCCTGAAACAGTGTCTTCCCAGGCCCTCTCATTTTCAAGAATGGGGGATATTTCAGTAAACAAACATTTTCCTTACATCTTTCATTTATTAAAAACTAATTCTTGATATGCAGACTACATGTATACAGCTTACATACTGCATATTGTCCGTATAGACTTGTACAGATGGACAAAAAAACAGCACAATATTATATTTTTAAATTATGTCTTTCTATTTCCTCCTTTTTTACATTTAAATGATAAATGTATAATTTCCTTCCTACGTTTTCCTATCTGACAGTGCTTCAGTTTCTGCTATTAGAGCCTCCCATTCATAGCCTACAGCACTGCCTGCCCCAAAGACTGCACTGAGAAAAAAAGCCTCCCCTGACACAGCTCTCGTAATGCAAATGCGGGATCCTAATGCGCTTTGTGCCACTTCAGAGGGTAATGTCAGCGAGCCCACTCCTCAAGAGGCATGCTGGCCACTGTCACTAGCACTGGCACTGAGACCCTGTGCAAAAATTGTGCTGCAGAACAAATAACACTTGGCCATGAGTTTGATCTTGATAATTGGGTGCTAAGATGTTTGTCCTACTGTTGGGAATTTTGCTCAGTGATATAAGTGTGGCCCCTTATACCCGCAGATTTCATCTTCTGCTAACGCCTTTCTGAAAACTAGAACAACTCAAATGAAGTAAGGGAGAGAGATTTTACCATTACTATTTTAAAGATTGCTCAGTGACAATTCAGTATAACTAAAAAGACCACCTACTGTACTGTAAGCGTACTCTTACCAATACTGCTAGATAGCCAGGATCAATATTATTTTTTATGTAGATATGTTTTTGCCAACCACTGATATAGCTACAGTACACTGAACAAGGAAATGACCCATTAGGTACAGTAGTCAGGAAAAGGTGAATGTTTTTTTTTTCAACATTATGCTTCTATTACAATCACCATAGTGATGTCTGTTTCTTTAATAATTAAAAGCTAAACAATGGTATTCTGTAATTATGTCTGCTCTGCGCTGGAAGTCTTGTTAATGTGTGTGCTTACAACACAAGCAGCCAAGAGAAGAGGTCTTTCAGATAGGTAAGACCATGAGAAGGAGAAGGCCCTTCAGCCTGTCAGAACTCTCTTGGGTACTACTTGCACAGTGAGTCCATGACAGCACGATACCTGAAGCAACCCTGAACATCAGAAGGAGCACCATGTTACAGCTTAAGGTCTTATACTTATACACCCCTGAAAAATACCTCAATGTGCGGTACATTCTTCTGTTTACATTCGTATTCCGACTTTACAAAATGCACAATTTTTGAATACGCACATTTGCCAGTCTGAAGACCAACATAGCAATGTCACTAAAAGGAGACTGAGTGCTAGTGCTCAAATACTGTAAATACATGACAATTCTTACTGGAGATGGCAGTGCCACAGACACTCTCTTCCTGAAACCTATTGCTGTATGATGTTATACCTACACACACACAAAAAAATCAAGAAAAAAACCCTGCAAAAACAGAATGTGCAGTCTGAGGGCAGATTAGCAGTGATAGAAAAGTGTCCACTCCTGCATTAGAACCTGTTCGCCACCTTAGCTTGTGCGTCTTTTCTCAGCTCCTGGAACAGGCAAGAATAGAAATGTGCCCTAATCAGGCTACACTTTATAAAACTCCCCATGGACTTCCAGAACCGGGGCCATGGTGTCTTGTCATTGTGAAATCAAACCAGGATAAAACTCATCTCTGTGGGTACCCACCAGACATTTTGAACACACCCAGTCCGGACTTCACGCCTCTTCGGAAATGTCGCTTTTGGAACAACCAAAGCACAGGCATTCCAAATATAATGAGAAAGTACAGGTACCTGCATGTAAGTAAGCCAGATCAGGATTCTCAATGTCCGGGTGCAGTTCTTTCAGATGGTTACGGAAATCCATTGGGGCATTGGATCCATAGCTGCACTTGGGGCAATTGTACATTTTCACTCCCTCGTGTTTGCCTGTGTGCAGAATGTGCTTCCGGATGTTCTCGGCACAGTTGGACCTTGAAGCACAAGACAAAAGCGTTTTTCAGATTAAAAAAAAAACATTTACTAAAGAAAGTTTACTGTACAGCCAAGTGTTTTAATAGCATTGTTAAGACCCTTTAAACAGAGACAATTAATCTTGAAGAGTCAGCAATATCCACAGAGGACTAAGAAGGAAGGCAGAGCATTTTCAAAACCCTGCCTTAGCAGATATGAGATATGACCAGGGAGGCAGGAAAGGCGACAAGGGTGATTCCTAATTTAGAAAGCAGAAAATTCAATATTAATGGTGAATGTGGAATCTAAGTGATGATCTTTATTTCTCTATTAAAACACAGGACTTTTCCGTTATTACCTCATCATCATTTACTTGTAAATTCAGAAAAATTGTATAAAAAGCTATACAGATTGGATTTTTTCTTTCAACACCTTAAAGAGCTCATACAGTACCTCATATGCTCTGTATTATCAGCAATTCTCCCTAACTGACAGCCAGACAGTTGTTTGAGATAGCATGGAAATATCTGCACAGACATAATACCGGCACACACAAACTGCGTGTGTAGAGCATGGTATTTATTTCCCGATAGCCTGCAATGTAGCGTCATTCTGCCATCTACACTTAATTTATGGAGCACAAAGCTCCAGGCGAAAGGTGAGAGGAGACTGCCGTGACTCGATGGCTGAGCCTAAACTTAAGCGTTTTTTTTTTTAGCAACAGCTGGTTTATTGGGAGGTTCCCTTGTGCTGACAAAATAAACATAAAACAAGTAAGGCAGTTGGAAGTGTGTCTGCTTATAACTCCGTAGTCAGATACCTTTTCTTCTCCAAGCTCTATTGTCACTGAAAAGATTCACTCACATACAGAG
This sequence comes from Atractosteus spatula, assembly GCF_055471065.1. Taxonomy (NCBI): domain Eukaryota; kingdom Metazoa; phylum Chordata; class Actinopteri; order Semionotiformes; family Lepisosteidae; genus Atractosteus; species Atractosteus spatula. The sequence continues at coordinate 27,785,975 of NC_142717.1, read as the reverse complement.
AGAAACTTGACCTCTGAAGAACACCCAGCTCCAAACTTTCCAAAAACAAGTGTATATAGCTCAAATCTGAGGAGCCCTGCATGTATTTAGGAAATACAAGTGGTAGGATTCTAACAAATGTGCTAGAAATAAACCAGATAATCCTGTTAAATGTTAACAACCAACAGGTAACAGTAAACATGAGTACTCGCGTGCACACTGCAGATTCCAGTGTTATAAACACACCAGCTGCAATGTGAAGAGGATGTACAGTACATCTGAATACATAGCAGGAATAAAAAGATTGACCGGCCAGGTTCTCACAGACCTGATCAAGTGTTTTTTTGTTATTTTGTTTTGTTTAAATGTGTTTTGATAAGAAAGAGTGATCAATACATTAAAAGACACCGCAGAGCTCAAGTGGCTCATGGGATAAGACAAAGGTCTCAAATAGTTGTCGGTTTACTGTACATCAATCACACTTGCACATCTGTCCAAAGTATTTTACAGTATTTTGGGAGGACTGCTCAAGCTTAAGTTTATTTGAACTAGGGACAACCCTATAGCACCTGCAAGCACTCGCAAACAACACTAGCATGAAATAAGCACTAAGAGTCCCAGCACCACTCAACAACACAAAACTGGGTGAACATCCATGAATATCACAATCACACCCTGAAATTGTGATACTGAGTAGGAGAAAAGCATTTCTGTCCATGAATACACTGTAGAAATGCAATGCTTCAATAATTAGAAAAAAAATATTTCTAATTAGAAAAATTAGAATTGTTTGATCTTTCTACAAAATCATTTAAAAATAAAATCCATCAATAGATATGATATAACAATCATGTACAGTAACAGTTTTGAACAAAAAGAAAAAAAAGTTTGCTCTATCCATTTAATTTAACTTAAAAAGCTTTGAGTGAAAACCGATCAAGGTAAACAACAGGTTATTTAAAAGAAATTTGAAAAATTTGAATTAAAAAAAAACAGTTGGGAGATGACAGAAATAGTTGCAGCCATCTGTTTAATTTGAAAAGTGTTTGTCAGAAATATGGCTTAAAGTATTTGTTCTATACTCTGAAAACATCTGCAAATAGAACATGCAATATCATCTGGGAATCCTATGATCAGAAAGGGGTTATTTCCCCAACCTAACACAGACAAAAAATGTTAATATACTGTCATTTTGTCAGAAAAGACAAAATAAAAAATAAAAATATTTTTTCTATATATTTTATTCTATATTCCTACAGAATACACTGTATGTAGTGAAATATATATAACAGCTTTACAGTCTCGTTGCAGATTGGAACATAAAGCATTTAATGGCAAAACAGATCCTACAGGGCTTGAAGCACAGAGTTTGGAAAACTACTGACTTTATAACATAAAACAACCTAATGTGTTCAGGAATGGCACCTCAACACTAACAGTACATGAGGACATGCAGTACACAGCATATATACACTCACATTTGTACAATGTCTGAATAATCTTTTACAAAAAGAAAGAAAAAAACAGTTCATTTTTTTTAGAAACTTGCTCAACGTTCATCTTTGTCCCTCGCAACTCTTGCAAACGTCTTATTTTAAAGGAATATATAGTGCTCCCGAAAGACATTTTCCCATTTCTATTCTCTTCAACTCCGGTGAGCCCTTGTTCTGTGTGATAAGGCAATCTCCTTGGGGATCTGAGCTGTGTAGTTTTGCACCACGAGTGACAAGGACTCGCCTTGAATAACTGCTGTGCGCAGGTTGTAATTATGTCAGCTGGAGTGTTGAACAAGGGGACTGATTAATGTGATCCCCAGTCCAGGCACAGTCCCTATCAAAACCTTCCCACAGACCAGCAGTGGGGATGGGTTAAGGCTGAAAGACAAAAAAAAATGCTGCATCGGCCATGATAGATGAATTGCTCCAGCAGTCTTCAGGCAGATGTTCTCGGACAGTATAATATACAATTACTCTCCCTTATCACCTTCCCAGGGACAATAAACCGTCCTCCTACTATAGTTCATGTGAATGAAGGCAAAATTAGTTTTACTTTTACAACACCGCCTCACTTATCAAGACGCTTTGTTTTGTGCTTCCTGAAAACAAGTCCAATTATGCTGTGGCCCGCAAAAAGCAGGTCTTTTCTTTTGTGTGTCATGGCTCGGTTCAGACCCATTCGGCAGCATATCCCGCACCTCATGTTCGGACCCACTACTGGAAACCTTCAGGCTGCCAGCTTCCAGCTGATGGGAAGACAGGATGAGCTGGCTTGGAAGCAGAACCACCATTTTCCAAATGTTACCAAATATACATTGGTATACTGTATATATATGTATTTTACATAATATACAGTTTTCAGCTTAAAAAGCAGCTGAAATTATTCTGTAATTTTAAACAAAAAAAGATGTATTAATTCTGACAACTGTGGCCATTGGCAAGTACAATGCCCTCATAATCTTCTCCCAGTAAAGTCTTTAAAATGTTAACAGAAAAGCGATACTGTATTTCCATGCCAATTTGGGAATGAGTTGTAATTTAACAGCATGGTGGGCAGTGCTTGGCACACACTGGATGTATTTGTGTCAGGCATCACAAGGCACTGCTACTAATTTAAAATACAATATATAATGTATCATTCAAAAAGTTATTTCATACCAGCAATGACAGGAGGAAAATCAATGTGCATCAGCTCTGATTTCTCTTCAAACCTGGGCTACTTCAGAATATATTTAGTACTTCAGCAAACGTTAAGTGAGCTAATAAAATAAGAACTTTTGCAAACAAGAGGTTGTAAATTGGCCCATTTGGTTCCTCTCAATTTTAGCACCTAAATGATCCAAGGATCTCATCTAGCTGTTCCAAAAAGTAGCATCAGGATCGGTTTTGACAACATGGCAGGGCAAACTCCCATAATCCTCCATATAAAGAAGTGCCTCCAGATCTCAGTTTTAAATCTGAGTCTTCTCTGTTCAAGAGTAAAAAGAAAAAGTTATTTTAGACCGCCAGTGTAGGACATTTCTTAGGGCACAGGACTGATTCCAGAGCAGCTAGTGCATTGCACAATTTCCACATTTGCAGTACGTGATTAATGTACAGTATTTTACACAAAAGGTGTTTTAAGCAAGTAGTCTCAGGGTAGTGGACTGTTTGTGAAAGAGGAGGCTGGCAATTCTTTCCACTTTCTCCACACTTGGAATTCTGTGGAGGCCCTGAGAAGAGGATGGGAGTCCAAGCCCAGTGGTCGAACAAACCTAGCAGGCCCCCGTGGGACTAGACACACTTATCCCATATAAACAGTTGCTTGCTCCCCACAGGCTGCTTTCTGCCTTCTGATAATGAGACTGGGAACAGTAATTCAAGAGGGCCAATTCCCTCAGAGAGGACCAGGCGGTTTAAAACAGCTTGGTCAAAATGAGGTGCGAATACAGGCACCCAGTCATTGCCAACAGTTTGCATCTTCTTCACCACCAGTGGCAGGAGGTGTTGGGTAAACACACTTCATACCACACAGCTGACAATAATTCAAGAAAAACTAAGGATCTACATTGATATGGCTGAAAAACACAGAATCCTAAAAGCAAACTAAAGTGTCGCAGATTATTTAAATATATAATAAAAGATTGTTTTCTTCCTGCTGCAGGGCTTAAAAACAGACCTACAAAAAAGCTTAAAGGTCTACCACTTTGAACCCCTAAAGGATTAATTTTAACAAATTAAATTAGGAGAAAAAATTAAAGTCTAAATTTGATGCGCAGTTCTATTTTTGAACAGATTTTTAATAAGATAGGGAACAAAGCAATTTGCTTTTCACATAAACCCCTGTATTATTTAATATAATACTATTATTTAGACAATATTACGGCCTTTTATTGTTAACAGTATTCAGTTTATAGTCACAAAAATAGTGTAATATAAACCAGGTTTAGGTCTACAACAATTCTGTTATTCCCATGGAATGTCTGTTAAGTGACTAAAGACAGAAATTTTGGATATGACTCCTGAAACACTTTCTTTTACTGCCTGTCAGAAAAATAAAATAAACAGCAACACTGAGAAATGATTGTGATCGCCCAGCTCAGAGAGGGTCCTCCACAGATAATTAAGCATTTTGAAAGAAAGGCAGTATGAACAGGAAGACTACTGATCAACAAAGTATAATGCCAAGAGAGGTTAAGATGCAAAATGAGCAATGTAAATAATATTTCTCTATTTTCTTGTAAGTTTGAGTAAGAAAGATCGACTGTTTTGAATGATTCTTCGGAGGCTGCAATTGTCTCAAAAACAAGCTACAACGACAAAGATGAAGAGAAGATGCCCTTTTTAATAAAAGGCAGCAAATTCCGCTTGACTTGATATCACCAGGAGCTGATTAGAACAATACACCAGGAAAAAGAACCCTTTCCGTTATGCCTGGAAATCACTGTCTTAAATTCAAATTTACCATAAATTATTATACGGACTCCGATTATCTCAGTCGCACAAATTGTTTCATCCACATGAAAACTTTGTCACACAAAGCCTGACTGGTTCCACTGAAGACAAGATCTTTCCTTGTGTGCCGTGGGATTATAAAATAATCATTAAAACTGTAATTATAACTGACATATTAAACAAAACCAGAATCTGTGAGCCTAAATTTATGAGTGATTTTCATCCAATGGAAAGAAAATATAAATATATAAATAAATACGAAGAGCCCTGGGGGATGTGCATTGCCACACAAATCTCTTAGATATGTAAATGACATAATTGTCATATTTAAACAACACAAAATGTGTTTAAGAGTCAGCAGGTGTCAAATTCCTAAAAGCTGATGCATTCTACAATATTAATTAGTCTACTAGAGTTTAAATTTTTGCCAGCTTGACTGGCCTGCCAGCAAAGGCAAGGCATTGTTTCAAGCTCTGTAGGATGTTTAAAAAGAAATCTTTTCAACCTCTTCTGAATATAAATATAGTGCCCGTACTTTCAAACGCTAATGAAAGCATTTAATTAGTCTTTAAAAAGTGGATTTTTAAATTTCCAAACTCAACGCAAGGTATCTGGGGTACCAGCAAGCCATTTGCATTTCTGCTCCTAACTTGGCAGTCCCTCGCAAGGTCAGTATTTCATTCCGACTCGAACAATTATGAATGCATAGAAAGCTAAAATAATGAATATTACGAGACCTTCTTCTTCAGATTTCTGCATTTACTGCAAGCTAAAAAGATCTGAGCTCTTTGAGGATAAACGGATGAAATAATTTCCGTGTACAACACAAGGATCTTTCTGAATTTTGAAGCATTATGTGACAGGTCATATGAATCTCTTCTATGAACACCTATATGAACCATGGAGTGAGAACCAGGCACAGAGAAATCTCAAATAATAGCAGGTTTATATTTAAGAACCACCACTGTTTAACCTGAGGTCCAGAGTATTTGGTCATTAAAGACACCATGGTACTCTATTCATAAGAGTAGAGGTGCTAACCCCAGTGTTTTGGCTGTATTTCACTCTGGCATCCCTAAAGTTTCCCCTTTATCCCACTGGTGAAGTAATACCTCACTTTTCCTCCTGATCTAGTGTGTCGTGGGGCTGCTGCATGTCATTCAAGTGGGGACTGCATGTTTGTTACTTTGGCATCCTTTAGTGTATCAAACATGATATACTGTAAATGCAATGACTGTTAATTGTGATTTTGTCATGTCTTACTTGTTCTGTTGCCTGTATATTTATAAAAAAATAAAAAGACATCTATAGCAATGAACTTACCACAAAGGGCAAGCAATATGAAAGAGAGTTGAGATATTTCTCCTGTTTTGATTGCTTTAGGCAGAAAGAAAACTGTTATTTTGAAAAAAAATGTTTCACATTAATGAAGGCAACAACAAGTAGAATGAATCAATTTGAAACTACACAAAAAATGAAAAGTCTACATTATCAGATTAGCAATAGATGTAATGAATTTCTACATGTAAAGCACTGATATTTGGGCCAATCTCTGGTAAGACCCGATGACATTCAGTAGACTTTGCTTATTTCCAGACAGGTTTAATTTTTTTTTCTTTTATAGACAGAAGAGGCACAAGTACCGATTTTTCACTGTGACAAATGCTTAAAAAACAAAAGGACAAATTACCTTCAAAATGCATTTTTCATTCTTTGCTATTCAATTGCTAAGAACTGCCACAGTTCACAGCATGCCCAAGCATTAACTTCTCTAAGAGTTAATTAGAATTAAAAGCTATTTCATCTGTTATATACATCCATAAGGTCACAAAAACCTAGATAGACAGATGGTTAGATAGATGATATATAGTAAAAATGTTACAATTTGTCTAGGTAGTGGTTTTAGATAATTTTATCAATTTGACAGGATCATAAACCTTCCATGCAACAAACAGAAGGGTATGTGGCTAAAGGCTCTGTGTCAAACTTGAAGACCCTGTGCCGATTACATAACAGAATGCAGTGCATTTCAATTAAATTTCTAAAAGACACTAATTTACCTAAATCTACCTTATTGGTGGATGTGCAGAGCCTTAAATAAACTAAATGGATTAATTTTGATGCAAACAAATTTAAATCAATGCATGTCACACAATCGGCCATTGTTACAGTCATAGCTGTCTGCCACTGGTGGTAGATTGCCAGGCCTGGATTTACCAAGCAGCAGGGGTCAAAAATCTGAGAGAGAACAAAGGCCTCAGGCTACCAAAACGCTAATTGGGCTTCTAATCTGTTATTGTAAAACAACAATCTGCAAATATCAATCGCTATCAGAACATGTAGCATTCATTCATGCCTGTGCATTCATCACTTTAAAAGAGCCCAAAGAGGCATAGGTTTATTTATGTGTTCTATAATTACGCAGCATGGTTTTTATCATAATAACAGGTAGCACTAATCTGAATATTTACTAATAAATACCAAGATGTTTTCTTTCATTTTCTGCACTAGAAAAAAACTGTTTACTTAATTAAAATAAATCTAAGATGCAGTAAGCTTGTTTTTCCTATTTTGGCTTAAGAACATGATGTTCAATACTGTTACAAGCACTTATATCACTACCAATTAAAAAAAAAAACAAGAAGTAGAAGAAGCAATACACCTTGTTTTTTTTGTCTTGAAGGATTGAAGGATGTTTTCACTTTTATAAGGAGAATAAAGTCAGCTGATTGATGGTCACATGATTGCTTTCTGCTCCTTCTGTCTCCCAGGACAGAGGGACACAGCACTGGCTCATTGTCCTGTAGAACAGCTGGATTCTGCAAGAGCACATCTTCCTGGGTAATGTGCACCTCCAGTGGTGTAAAGAACTTGGCAGAGTGGAACTAGCACTGCATCACAGCTATGGTTACTGCTAATGAGATCAACTTGACCTCAAATGACATGCAACAGATGTCACTTAAGAAATAACAGTACTGGTGGTACAGCACATACCCAATTAGACTTGGAATTAGTTACTTGTTTAAATAGATAATTCACACTTTAACTGAACAAGACAAAGCTTCATTGCAACAGGCACAGCAGAGGTCATTGGACAAACTTAACATATTGTATTAGACTACGACACATTTGTTAAATTTAAATCCTGCCTCTAATCTGAAGCATCTAATCTATCTCTCTGTCTGCCTGTCTATTTCCTCCATGTCACTGCATTTCTGGAGCTGCTACACATCAACTGGAGTCTCTTCACTGAAACAGACGTCTTTCTCTTGACATGCAAGCCTAACTTTTGGTACATATTTCATTTTGAAGAACTGGCCTCACCCTTCCAAATACAGGTGTAACTTATAGAGCATGACTGCACAATATGACAATCCATTCTGCTTGGAAATGTCTGTTTCAGATCCCTGGATTATCTCCGTTTTCAGCATGCTAACTGACAGCATTTCAAAACAGCCTCACTATTTCAAATTGAATCAATCTGTCATCTACATATCTCAGACTGTCTGAAATATGCTGCACACAATCTCATGGATATTATTACCCAATTACAGCAGCACGCACACACTGTGTGCTCTTCAGACAAGGGTTCTCTATACAAGTCAGTATGAAAACCTTGCTTAACTTTAATTTTGGATGAATTTGATCTGAATTGATCCAATATGATAATGATCCAAGGGCTACTTCTAATACAGGTATGTTTAAAATTTTTAGAAAGTGGTCACTGCAGAGCCCTCACAGGAATACAGCTAAGGTCACGTGGGGTTAAACAGATTGCACAGATCCACAGAAAAACCAGAGGAATCTGAAAAAACACTTTTCTCAAACTGGTTTTAAAACTCTTGAAGCAGCACTTCAATTGTGTGCTGGGAAAAACAAAACATATGAAGCTAACTACATTTTTTAAGATATTCTTTTGTACTGTATTTACACAGCTGAATTTTGTGTTAATTGTTACATTATTTTCATTGTTCTCAGTAAAGGTCAATACAATGATACAGCAGTAACAACAAAATGTTATATTTCGGTGCTGTATCATATGTGTGCAAAGTACTATAGTTTAGTACTGTTCAATAAGATCTACCGCACATACAGTATATGACCATATTCTAAGAAATGTCCATGATGAACCAAAACATAAGACATTTAATTATTTTTTTATGGTACCCTAGATTTTTGTTACTTTATTTTATTTTTTTAAATCTGCAATGTTATTAAGGGAGCCCCAAGGTTATCGAAGTTAAGGAATTATTTTTCTGCAATAAAATAATCTCAGACGTTGGAAGCAGATAAAGACATAGGTTTAAATGAATTACTTTGAATCTGTCCATCTGAATTCTTTGCACACACCACAAACAGATCAACAACGAACATTTCCTGCTGTCTTTCTATTCGGTTATCTATCAAAGCTCAGTTGAGAAATGACATCAGCAATGCCGCAGTAAGCCCATGCAATGCCCATGGTGAAATAATCATAATCATATGGAAAAGGGAATAGAACAGCTATGCTAAACTGAGTTTCCTACCACTTCAGAAACGATTCTGCTTTTTCAGGTGCACATGAAAGAATATAAGAAAAAAAAAAGACTGCAACGTTGGTAAAAAAGTTTTTCAATTTCACTGGCAATTTAACGTGTAATTACTGGTGCTATGATGGCATTTTAACGACGGGGAATTTCCAGCAGTCCCAGACAACGAAGCAGCTGATGAGCGCCCCCCCCTGGGCTGTCAATGAGCCATTACCTGTAGTCGCACCAGGGGCACCTGTAGGGCTTCTCGCCTGTGTGCACGCGCTTGTGGCGGGTCAGGTGGGACTGCGTGGTGGAGGCGAAGCTGCACAAATCACACCGAAATGGCTTCTCCCCTAAAAGACACAGCAGAGGGCAATGAACTCCTTGGACAGCACACCTGAAGAGCCGCAACGATCTGTGCGGAACAGGAACGTCACAGTCACAATGTCACCACAAGATGTACGGCATATCTAACATCCCAGACAACATACAAGATAAACTATAAGTCTATGCAAGCAAAAATAACACACAGCTTTCTCGTCTAAAAGATTTAATCAAACATTTGACATCAATCCAAATCACAAAAATGTCACAGAATAAACAGTTGAAAGAATTGTGACAGACTTTCAGTTGGAAATATGCCACATAGGTATTACCTATGGCATGCCGTCACTAGGCATTTACCCCTTCCTGGCAGTGGTGTTGCACAAAGCTGATCCGCCTCCGAACAGGCTTCTGTGGGATGTTCCCCCACTCTTTCTGAGCACCTGCAGCCAGCTGGAGAAGGATGGCTAGTCATGCCTGTCTCCTTTCCATGGTATTAGTGGGTTGGTCCCATAGATGTGCTACTGGAAAGGTCAGGATGGCCATGACAGGACCTTCATGCATTGCTTTCTTAATGCTTTGCTTTGACTAGAAAGGGTCCAAACGAGAGGAAGCTATTCGGTCCATGTTCGTGCTATTTTAATCCTTGCACTGTGTGGTCTTACATTGTCAATGTTAAAAAAAAACTAAATGTCCTTGATTGCCTTTGCAGGAATAGAAAAAATACTAACACTGCCTTAAATCTGCACCAGAGAGACTTCTGTGATAGAGGAGATTCCTTCCCCATTATCTCGGTTCCATTGCCCAACCGTTTGGCTTGAACGATGTCCCCATCAAGTTCATAATGACGTCTCCACACAGTCTTCCATCAGGACTGGCAAGGGAAAATGGCACTCATCTGTGAATCAACCTCACCATGCTCTCTGCCACCACCTGTTCCCTGGTCCGTATAAGATGGTGTTTTGTCTCTTATCCGTCTGAATTGTCTTTGAGCATCCAGATCATTTTCATGCAACAGACCAGTTACAGTCATTCTGATGATGAGGAGGTTATTATTTCCTGGAGTTTCTCCGGCTTCAGCCACACCAGTCTGATAATGAGCTGATGGATCAGACAAACATGATGATCTTGGACCGCTGTTGTGACTTTCTGCTTTCCAGGACAAGTCCTCAGAGAGCCGGGTTCCTGGCTCCTCTGAACTGTTGGAGTGGGTAGCATCTCTCAAGTATACCTTCAATCATGATTAAGTATGGGTGTATCTTTCACTTTCACAAGTTACATATCTTCGAAAGATTCTTCATCGATACATTTGGCCAAATTTAACTCTCAAAACACCAAGTTTTTTTGAATCTCCCAGGGCTCAGTGTTTCATTATCCCAAAGAACAACAGCACTCAAATAATTAACAATCCTGTCATCTCACCATTTAAAATGCAGGTTTTATGTGTATCCAGAAAGCTGCTAGTATGAAACATACCATTGGGTTTTCGTTTTGCATCTGTGTGTATTTGCATCTTACAAAGAACACTATTCAGAGTTCTGCTGTTTTTTTTAAAGTACCGTATATCACATGAATTAAGGAAATGTCATGATGACCACAGATTTTATTTTAAAAAAAGCTTTCAGGAAGAACTGTGGGCAGATGTACATGTAAAAACTTAATCATTATAAAAAATCTGTAATTTATTCTTCCTGATTATTTTCTGTTTATTTGTGTTGTTGTTTCCAGAGACAGGAACTTTATTTTTTGTATGAGACTTCAAAGGAAAAAAGAACCACATTAAAAAGCATGAACATAACTCAGGGGTTATGAGTATGTGTGCTGTATATGACCCATCATTAGAGCTCAGCCTCAATTTGTCAGTCTGAAAGAGTATTGAAATTAATTTTAAATGGGTAAATCTCAGATATTTTTACGTTGTACTATACATAAGATGTACATAGTACATACTCTTTATATAGTATTGCATATAAGATATACTGTACCTATGGATACTAATGCTTTGTAAAAACAAAGAAATTGTTATTTTTTCCATTTACAGCAACGCTTGGATTTTAGAGATCAACTACAATAGACTGTTTTGTGATTTTATGTGGAAAAACTGCAGTGGAAATTTTAAATGCACGGGTGGAAATTTAAAAACAAAAAACGGCTATAAACTATGATATTTAAAATATGGAGAGCAAAATGCACACATTTTTCATTGAGTGATGGGGTAAATGTCCTTTTACAGCACGTAATTATTTACTATGTGTTCCAGTCTGGACACATTTATATGGCAATCTGAAAAGGCTGCCTAAAATTGTGGTTATACCGTAACTGGTGAGTTCAGTTTACCTTCCTCACCTATTAACGCAATATCATTTTCCTGAGAATGGAAAAGTACTATCTGACTAACTAATGAGAATTTATATTAAGAGTAACTACAGGAAATTCTCTACTTCATAACAACAAATCCGATAGTCCCAAGGCACAATATGCAGCTTTTGGACCACATGCAGTGGTGGTCTGGACCTGATGAATAAAATGTCCAATTTAAACAGACAGGCTTTCAAATTAAAAGTATGTAAATTATGTACATTACTGTTGTACAAAGCCGGCATATTTTAAATGAGCAACCCCACAAAGAAAAGAAACGTCCAGTTTTTCCACAATGCTCATACTCTCATGGCATAAAAATAAGCGTTCTATAAGTGTGAATCAATCACACTGCTGTGTTTGAGCTTTCTCCCTTATGTGCTGGGTGCTGTGATGCACATATGTTTTGCTTGTGTGGGTACTGCTCATTTTAATATGTAACCCATGTTAACACACAGTAAAACATCAACACCTCAAAAAATCCAGCATTTGCCAGGATTATTAAGGAAAAACGGATGGTTATTTGCCAATAACCATACAATCTTTTTAAGATTTTCTATAAACAAGAAAAGGGTATACTCAAAAAAGATCACTACCATAAAGTTAGGTAATTAAAACCAAGACACATTCTTTTTTTATGTATCAAACTAATGTTTTCTAAGAGTTGGGTTTGATGGAATGTTAAACAAAAACACTTCACTTTCACGAAGACAATCTTAATGTCTTCAACATTAAGAAATCTCAACAGGCTCTGATATTTTTACAGTGTATCCAATACGGGAGGATTTGTGTGTAAAAGGCAGGCTTGCAGCAGGGCAGTGAAAGGGTGCATGGGTAGTAAGGTGGTCTCAGAGAAGGACAGTCACTAACCTGTGTGCTGGCGTCTGTGTTTGGTCAGGGCGTGACGTGTCCCGCCAGCGAACCCACAAAGGTCACACAGGAACGACTTCTCTCCTGGGGCAACAACAAACAGATGAGAGACTGCAGAGGTCACAGATCATTAAAACATATCTATCAAGGCTTTCAGGGTTGCTAATTCCTCCAATCAAATGTTTCCATGTAAATATGTCAAATGGGAATGAAATTACCACTGCGGTTTATTGACTGTGATAAAATCTGAAAAGCACCACTGAACATAATTACATACTTGTCAGACCCATAAAAATTAGCTTTATTATCAATGGAATGGTTTTGTACAACTTCATTTCTGTTCGATGTCTTCCAGATGGGGCTGCTTCGTGCACTTGAACAGTTTTTATGCATATTCCGACTTTTTTTTTCTTTCTCACAATTCCCATGCAGCTGGCTCTTCTATTAAGTGCGTGAAATATTTATTTTTTTTCCCCAAAAAGAGGTGATGTGCATTCTCATCTCTGTACTATATCTTTTCTGATAGGAAGGAGTTTTGCATGTTATTTGCAAGCTGATTCAGTCTGTGCTCAGCCTCAGACAAAAAAGCCTGTAAGCAGGAGGGAGGGCTGACTGGCCTGCTAGATTGGGTAATCAGGCCGCCTGCGGCGTCATCGATCATTTCTGTGCACTAACGTCTCCCAGCACAGAAAGTGCCACTTACAGCTGATAGCACACAAGCCCTGGAGTTTTTCAGCACTTTTGGAGTTTAAATCAATTTCCAAGCAAAAGAATTCAATTGTTACAGTACCTAACTGTCTTGTAAAAGGATTACAAAAATACAAATTTAAATATCTGCCCATACGAAAGACATGCGTGGTGTTCTGAAAGCAAGAACATAATGCTTTAAATTCATTTCTAAGTTCAAAAACTAAATATGATATAAAGACGATATAACTATTAACATAAGCGTATTTCCATCCAGAAGCAGTGACGTCCGAGCAATTTTCCATTCTTTAATTATTTCATTCCACAATTTTATGTCAATTCTATACCCAATACAATGTTTCACTTTGGAGAACTGTATTTTCATTTCTCAGTTTTATAACATATTCCATTCATTAAATATCATAAGGATTTATCATTTATAAAGAACTTTTATTGAAGATATTGTTTTAAATTAGCCCGAATAGTTAAAATTAGTTTTACTAAAAAATAGTTTAAAAGTTTGACTTCAGTATTATATAGTATGGTGCAGCATATAACTGTCTTGGAAAGGTATTAAGAAGCAGAACTACTGTACAAATACTGAACATTGTTGCTGTTTTTCAATTCCCAAAATGTCCAGGATAATTAACAGCAGTCCATTAGCCATCAGTTCATTACTCTTCCAAAACCCTAGTTGGCTTTCACTGGGAGAAACCTCTAATCTTCCCCAATAGAAATCAGTCTATGCATAACCAGTCCTTATTTAATAAAATGAGGGCATGAAAATCAGCATCTACTACAGTGGGATGTAAGAGGTACTAGGGGCCAGAAGAGAAGAGGACTCGTATGTGCTCAAGGACTGGGGTTAAATATGGCATGCAGCTGAAGGCTTCTCAAGAGGAGGAAATTGAACAAGTCTCTTTAGCCCACTGTGCACTTAGCAAGTGGACAGAAGGGCTCTGTCTTGGTGGATTGTCTTGGTGAAACACTCTTTACATTTGTATTCCATGTTGCTCTTACAAAAAATGTATATATCTGTCAAACACTTTATATCAAGCAGAGTGACTCCTAGGGGAGCAGAGCATTGCTCACAGCACCATCATTGTGCAACAATATCCACATTACGAGAACAACACTTGATATTTCAGTGTGCTGCACATCGCTGGCTTGGTCTATTTCTTGAGATTCGGTGATATCAAAGCACCGCAGACACAGAATGTTAACTGCAACTGTACATACACATGAACATGCTGATTGCAGAAAAAATGTCGTTTTTACAGAGATGTAGGAAAATGCACAGACATGTAGGCAGGGCTGCTGGATGGATTATATAAGATGCTGTTTGCAACTTTGATTTAAAGCTAAACTGTGCTCAAGGGCGAACAAGAATTACTGCCTTATCTTTATTGCAATATTTACATTTTCCACTGAATCATCCTTTAAGGCATCCAAGGCCATGTACAGGAGTCCATAACACCAACTGCAATTCTGCAGCTTTCTGCATTCTGCAAAACACGCTCTTTTTGGTTGGATCCTCAGGTCCTCTTCCGTTTCCATGGACATTGCTGCTTTTGCAGGTAATGCTTGGAAGCCAAGCTGATTGACATTACTGAACAGATAAGACAGTGGTTAGTCCAGCATGTCATCGCCGTGGTGATGTGGACACTTTCGTGGGCAAAGACGGGTGGATGTTGAATAGACAGAAGTCCACGGTAAAACGGATGGTCATTGTCTGGACAGTCCATAAACGTCATAATACACCACCCACATTTAATATTGTCTTTTGTGTTTTTCAACTGCAGAAAGATAGCTACACTATGGATACGTCCATCCAGGCAGCAGTGGTGAGGCAAACTATGGCTAGGGCACTTCCTCGTTAGGCATGAGCAGAGCAGGTTCTAAAGAGGGCTACTCTGTCGCAGTTACAGCTGCCAATACAGTTATGTAATAAGATGTGAGTGTATTAGGTACCATATAACAACATGAAAATGACAAAAGTAATAGGTGTAGAGCATTTCTTTCCATCTAGGCTCTTTTAAACATGACAAAAGGCGAAGGTAAATTTATTCTACCTTATTTAAGCACAATGGGTTTGTGTAGTCACCTTGCAAAAGCTTTATGTACTCCTAAGACGTGAAGCTTTTTTGAAGTAATTACACAAACTAAAAACACACAATAACACTGTTTTTTTGCAGGTTTTGCTTTCAGTTGATAGAGCACACTTAAAAAAATAATCAATAAGCAAAATAAAAAAACAGAAAAATGACAAATCTCTTTCCACTTCTTTTTGATGCATAGTCCAAAGCCACCTGATCCTCCTCTGGAAGGCTTGCAGGTTCCCAGCAAGAGTAATGAATTTCACTTCCCCTAGTTTGCATCGAAATCTGCTAGGAAAGTGAGCCTGATGCTTTATTTTCTATTACAAAACAGCCACTGTCCCCTCTCTCTCATTATGGTGCAGACTACAAGACCTAACAACAAAAATCTATACTATTGATCTATGCCAAGTCTCCACAATTATTCTTCAGAAGGAAACACTGACAATAAATTACATCTGCACTAGCTTTTCATCTGCTGTTCGATATAAGTGATCTCTCAGGGCAGGCTGGGGACCTTAAATTGTCAACACCCTTGTCAGGGAGGCTAAGGAGACCTGGGCCTCCCACAAACTACTCGCACAGAACTGCTCTGGCAGCTGCCGGGTAATCAGAAAGTGTAATTAGAAGAAGAAAAGTACAAGATACAGTATGGCTTTTGTCAATGGGCACGCCGTTCTTTTTGGGTCACCTGCTGTTTCAACCTGCCTTCACGTCGTCAACCCCAGTGACTTCTCTGACACCGCTGCATTCATAATGTCGCAGCCAAGCAGGCCTTTTTCTCTTTCCTCTGATATTTCTTGTGCTTCTCCTTCCCCCTTTTCTTAAATAAAAGCCCCCGAAGGAGACCACATGCAACTATAATTGCCTCCCTCATTAGTTATGTTTTCGCAGAAGGGATGGAGAGCAATTAATTTTATCACTTAATTTTGTCACCAGATCCAGCATGGTATTGATGTGTTCGCCATTTTGGGGCTCATTTTTCAAGAAAATTAATTGACAAAGTGCAAAATTTATCAACATATTGCAAGATTAAGCGACAAATTGAAGCAATAAGGAAATCAATTGTGTTCTGTCATCTGCATATAATCCCAGCAGCCGTTTTGCTTTGGAAATATCCTGCAAGAAAGTGATTCGTACTGCCTTTTTTTGATTTATTTGTTCGAGTAGAAATCAGCACAATTCACAAGTGACCCCTGCATCACAGAGTGCTCTTTCTGAACACAGCATGCAAAAAAAAGATGGCTTATGGAAAATGAAGAATTTCTGTGAAAAATAAGCGAAGGGGTGGATGTTTTATAGTTTCAAATGTAATGAAGTTGACCAACAAGAGACAGTCCATCACATGAGAACCCAAAATATCAGAAAAGGAGTGAGGAGGGACTTTGATGATGCAGATCCAATCCAGGCACTGAGATTCACTCATCAGCAATGTGTTCATCACACCTGGTTTATAATAGAAGAGGATGTATTTGGAGACCTTTCATTTTTGGAGAGCAAGAAAATTACTTGTCTAATTGTCTGAAGTCGGTGGACATTTACAACATGGGTTCACGGTCTGTACAGTGCTTATAACCTTGTGCTGCAGAGAGTGTAAGTGTAGAGATGGTATTTACTGTAGACGCGGAGAGTGTGATTGTTACAATATAGCTGTGCATGTGTGAGCCATGCAGAGCATCATACTGTTGAAGTGGTTTAGTATTTAAATGTTTAATTAAAGTTAGGTGAGACCTTTAGAAAGAACTTCTAACAAACAAGCAAGAGGCAGGCAATGAATGCTCAATGGCTTTGCTGAAAGCAATCTTCTTTTCCAGTGCCCTCAGAGATCAGTAAATGGTAAACTTGATCCTGACATCACCTCTATCCCACACAAATGCACAGCTAAGGATTAATTCAGCCCAAAAGGAACAATGAACCATCCAACTTGTAGGGAGAGTGTGCACCTGCAGTCTTCTTTGTTGCACTGCTGTTAGAGACAACTTGTGGTTTAAGTGCCTGCATTCCTATAGGAGCCGAACATACTAACAGTGCATGCAGAGCTTCACATAGTGTATGTAACTTTGTGTCATTCATATGATCATATAAAATATTAGGTTTCTGTCATAGCAGCACTGCCAGTGTAAATACA